>NW_020955426.1:192320-315531 GCF_003031625.1 Empidonax traillii | reverse complement strand
GGCCAATGGCATCCTGGCCTGCATCAAGAACAGTGTGGCCAGCAGGAGCAGGGAAGTGATCCTTCCCCTGTACTCTGCACTGGTGAGACCACACCTTGAGTATTGTGTTCAGCTCTGGGCCCCTCAGTTCAGGAAGGATATTGAGGTGCTGGAGTGGGTCCAGAGAAGAGCAACGAGGCTGGTGAAGGGACTTGAGCACAAGTCCTATGAGGAGAGGCTGAGGGAGCTGGGGTTGTTTAGTCTGGAGAAGAGAAGGCTTAGAGGTGACCTCATCACTCTCTTCAACTACCTGAAGGGAGGTTATAGCCAGGTGGGGGTTGGTCTCTTCTCCCAGGCAACCAACAACAGGACAAGGGGACAAGGGCTCAAGCTCTGCCAGGGGAGGTTTAGGTTAGATGTTAGGAAGAAATTCTTTACAGAGAGGGTAATCAGGCATTGGAATGGCCTACCCAGAGAGGTGGTGGATTCACCATCCCTGGAGGTCTTTAAAAAGAGATTGGATGTGGCCCTTAGTGCCATGCTATAGTAATTGGAGTTGGATCAGGGGTTGGACTTGATGATCTTGGAGGTCTTTTCCAACCCAATCTATTCTACGATCCTATGATTCTATGAATTAAGCCTTCACATTCTTGGCTTTATCCCTGCTCCAGTCTAGAAGGATTATATCTTCATAATCTTCACCCTTGTGATTTTAGGGACAAGTATGTTCAAGGAAATATCTATTTTCCTTTTGAACATGAACTTACATGTTTACACATCAATATTCTTATCTGAACAGCTTCCTTCTCCTTAACAGAACAAGGTGAAGTGATTTACTCCAATCTAGTAGGTTCAAAGGGTCCCACACACAAAAAACTTTCCTCACACAATTACAAAAGCTGGATACTTTCACTCAAATCCAGAGCTGTACACAGATCATCTGGGAAGAGGAAAAAAAAAAAAAAGAGAGAGGAAAAAAGGTGACATCTATTGGATAAACTGCTGGTTTTACCTCATCCAGCTCCAGTTTGGGGTCCATTTACTTTATGTTTAGAGTTATAGCTGGCAGAATAAGGTGCTTTTGTCATGCACTGGAGAAGAAGCAGGTGCTTGTGCTCACCAAGGGTGCCTGTTTATTGCTTTTAATGGATCTTTCAATGTTTGGTTCATTTTTCTCCCATTATCCATTCTCATGTCTTCATCTAGTAATATAAGATACTAACTGCAAAAGTGCATCATGAGACCTGTAAGATTTATGTATAATAGTGTACAAGCACACAGAAGGTCAGTCTTTATCCTCAAATATTTTAGCACAAATAGACAAGCTCAAGACAAAGGATGGGGAAAAAAAGCAGCATTCAAAACAGCATAAGAGCAGAGACTAGTCTCCTTCATCCCATATACTCTTTATAGACAGTTTTATGGTGACTCTTTTACTAGTGCCTTTGATTAATATGTTTGTTGCCAGTTTTCTCTTTTTACTCCATACCCAAAAAAGCCAGAGTACTTCAAAGCAGGAGTTGGAATGAAAGAGAATGAAATTTTCAATATCACTCAGCAATTAACATCCTGGTCTCTAAAATCTTGACCTTCTGTTTTGTACTCAAATGAGACATGGAGCACGATGAAATATGTCTAGAACAGAGCTTTTAATCTTGGCCATTAATGTGCAGAGAATTGTTGTCTCCCACCAACTCCATACAGAATCAGGTCTTTCATCCACAGCATAGAACTTTAAGGTTGTCTGGGCTGAGCTCCTGTTTTGTACTTTTTTTTTTTTTTAAGCAGTAATCTTAATGCATTTGTTCTCTCCTATAGATTCTTCTTCCTTCTGAATAACACTTTTGCATGTTAATGTAGACTACACCAGTAACTAATCTGCCACTTATTTAATTTCTTCCTCAGCTCTAAACAACAAAAATACAGAGATGAAGAAATAGACACTGGTAAGCAAAGAATCACAACTGTGTTGAGAAGGCACTATTAGTAAGAAATGGCGGGAGGAGGGAAGGAAAGTGGGGCCTTGTTCTTTAAGAGATATTGAACCATTGACCTTAAGCATTTTCTGTTATGGTCCAGAGAGAAGTTGCTAAAGTACCTCACCACAGGAAAGAAATGAGAAATTTTGAGGGCTATTGAGCACTGAATTCTCATGGTGGCTCAGCAAAATGTTACTTAGAACAGGTGTTTCTGTAATTGTGATACACTGGGTAAGTTTGCAGTTTCAATAGCCCCACAATACCTCTCTAATGTCTCTAGTAATAGTACGCTGGACTGTCAAAGAGTACAGAATAAAACCTCTCTCAAGTCTGGTTGCAGATATTTGCAATTCAGCATTTGTTTCTTGTACAGCTGTTCTTTTCCAGAAATAAGGAGGAGTTTTGGATCAGGCCCTTAAAGAACCCACCTTACTGTAAGTGACTTTATTTTAAAATATTTGAGGCTACTATGCTGGAACATAGCAGCCTCTCTACTTGAACAGAAAGGGAGAGCTTTTATTTCTCAAGAAGAACCTTGGCTGTTCAAGAGGTCAACTCAATGGGCAGGAAATCCCCCATAGGACAGGTGTAATTTTGAGGCTCTAGGCCCATATATCATAAGAACAGTTGGGAAGCAATCTTTCCCACAGTTTTAAATCCAGACACTATTATTATAGCATAAACATAATATGGCCAATTTGCAATTTCAATTAACAATAAACTATTTAATAAAAATGGAAAACAGATGGCAAAAATAAAATAAAATGCCCATGGCTATCAAATTTGCTCCAGTTAAATGGAGGAGCAGGAAAGAAAAACACATTCAATAAAAAATAAAAGATTTACCAACCCTGAGGAAATTTGTGAGGGTTAGAAGAGAGAAATGACCAGAATGCATTCTCCCAAAGTAACTTAAGCATTTTTATATGCTTAGATTCAGTAGTTCTGTACTGGAACTTTGACAAATACTGTAAATAGGAACAAATATAGAGAATATGAAAAAAGTTTGATGAAACAATGTGGCAAGTGACACTGTTCAGTATCATTAAGAGTTTAGCACTGTAGGAGGTGAATGAGTTGTCACATGGGCTATGATATTTCTATATGCTAAGAAGAAAATTTGACTAAATTAGGAAGAAAGGGAGATGGTTGAGTTTTTCCCAGTGCCAAGTATGGAGGCTTCTTTTTTTGTGTTTCAAGAGAGCAAGTACTTGAAGCACTGACTACCTGCAGTGGGAGTGAACTGTAAATAGGCATGTAACACAACAAGGTCATAGATTCTGACCTCTGTGATTATCCAGGGATATTTAACTAGCTGCAAACCATTTTATTTCAAAGGAATGATTCAGCATGGAATTCTATGTCATTTCACACTAGACCTGGGCAAACTATTCTTGGGAAACATTTTAGCTAATAAACTGGACCCTTGTTTTTGTTGGCAGATTATTAGTAAAAGTATTATGATCCCTATAAATGTGTTCATTTTCATTAAATTTTTGTAGTGTTTCGTACAAACATTCTCAATCAATTTTCCTGATGCAAATTTTTCACTTAATTGTGTCCTTGAGTATTCAGCATGCACTATTTCTTATTCAAAGGGTGTGATTGGCAACCTCAGTTTCATAGCAGTTTCTGTCACTACTTGCCTGAAATTCTAAACGTCCATAAATGGAGTAGGAGAATAGCTGTAGTAAAAAGATATCTACTTTCATAAGCAAATGGGTTTGGGTTTGCAAACTTATTGGTTAATGAATGGGAAGATGCACTCCCAAATTATCCTTCAAAGAGAAACATTGGCCAAATGTTCGGTGTGGGTTTAACATGTCACTTTAGCATGTTTTACATGCGTCCCTTTGGTCCAGTGAGGCACTTGAATCCCACATTGCCAAGGACCTACAACCTTCTTTCTATGACAAAGACAAGCCAGGATATTTTGCTGCTAATCATGTCTCCCCCCAAGGATTACTCCCTTTGACCGTGAACACAGCTGAATTGAAAAGCAATTCAGAACTTGCCAGAATGCCTGACAGTTTCTTCCGCATTTTCCAAGCTCAATTTCAGACAAACAGTACCATGATGATATAGCAAGAACTCAATACTAACATTTCGAGCCTCAACAGAGAGAAACCGAACTGACAGTAAGGCCCTTAATCAGGATGCATGAACAAGCATCAATTCAGTTTACTCTTGCAGAGCTGTGCTGGGACAAATAAATATTCTCATTAAAAAAAAAAAAGCATCAAAACAAACAAACAAACAAATAAAAACCCAAAACCAAACCAAACAAACAAAAAACCCAACAAAAATAAAAAAAATTAAAATAAATAAATAAAAAAAAACCTGACCCATTTTGAGTCCTCAGGTTTAGAGAAACCAGACCTGAAAGCTTTCCTGTAAAACTCAAAATCTCACATTCTCACATTTTCCAAGTAGTATATTGCACCTTCTGAGCTTTTTATCATTGTGGTGGTTATGACTTTAGTTCCTGCTCCAGATAATCCTTAAAAAAATCACACCTCAATAGGTGACAAAAGCGACAGAGGCAATTCTAGCCAGTACCATCACAAGGGATTACATGACAAGCCATGATTTTACTCTTCTGCTCCACACACAAGTACTACAGAACCCAGAGAGTAGCTCTGCTCTCTTATACACCTCTGAAAACCATTAAAAGGGGGAGGGCCGTGTCCTGAAAAATCCTCTTCCCTGACTGGGTCACCTGGCAACAGAGGAGATATGGCCAGAGCCTGTAATGGGGAGAATCATACCTAGACCACAATGCTAGACACACCCCATGTGTGAGCTGGATAGTTGTGTCTTGTGAAGTGCAGTCTGCAAGACATGAGACGTTGTGCCAGATGACACATGACTCACGTTCAGAACATGACTTTAAGAATTGCATATATATGCTACATCACTCCCTATCAGAATAGATACCAGAAATAATTTAGGGATCCCAGTTTTACAAGTTTTCCCTCCCTCTATCCACCAGTTTAAACCTCAGCTACAACCAGTGGGCATTTTTACGCATAGGCACATAGGTAAATCCTAAACATCCACTGGACGGATTATGTGACCAACACGTCTGTCCTTGAACAGGCAGCAGTCACGAGCATTGAGGCCATGCTGCTGAGAACACAGCTGTGCTGGGCAGGGCACGTCTCCAGCATGTAGGACTACCACCTCCCTAAGATCGTGCTCTACGGGGAACTTGCCACTGGCTGCCTCAAGAAAGGAGCCCCGAAGAGGGGATACAAGGACTGCCTGAAACAATCCCTCAGCCTTGGTCATACTGATCACCACCATTGGTCTACCCTGGCCTCCAATTGGCAAACATGGAGACATATCATCTATAACCCTGCTGCTTCTTTTGAGAACACACGCAGGATCACTTTTGAAGAGAAAAGACAACGCAGAAAGAATCACAGTTTGTTGATATCGCCTGGAGAGTGTTTCTGCTGTGCCTTCTGCAACCGGACTTGTCTATCTCACATTGGCCTTTTTAGCCATCAGTGTGCTTGTAGCAAGCATGGGTAGAGCCCTTCTCAAATCTTCGTTCCCAAAGCCTAGCCATGATAACATAGGAAAAGCCAGATGCTACCAAGGTCCAGAAAGCTGCAAAATTTCATCACGATGAATTCACATAGAATTGTCCACTGCTTTATGCCTAGGCGAGACTTCTAAAAAGAAAAGGTACAAACTCTTGGTGTCTGGACTAGCAGAGCTTCTCTTCCTGTTCTGCGCTCTCTGTGTAGGACACTTGGCTGGATGGGAGGAAGACAAACACGATTCAAATATGGTAATTTAGGCTGAGAAAAGTTGAATTATAAAAAAATTTTATAATGCTATAATTACCCCAAACTGTGCCTCATGTTTAACAATAGCTGTCTGCAGTAACATTAAAATAATGACTTTCAGATTTGCCAAGACTTTTATTGTAAGAAATCCTGGCCACAAGCTCTTGCAGACCATTTTTTCAATTGGTTTAAATTGGTGTACATTCACTGAAGTCACTGCATGAAGATATGACCTTTATACTTAAAAGACCCAAAACATTCAGCAGTTAGGTAAGCAGACAGTGTTCTGGTAAGACTGGATGCTGTGACATATGCCTCAAATTTGTTCAGAGAAGCTGAAGTTGTTTAAGTTGATATGCTTAAAAATACAGAATTTTTTGATTAAATGTATATCATATAAGGGGTACTTTTCATACCTATTTAGACCTGTTGCAGAAGTACAAGTCAGCTATATGCTGTCACATGTCTGAATATATGTAATTTTTAAAATGCTGACTCACAGAGCAAATCTAGTCTTTTCTACAGCCACCCTTAACAGCCTCTCATATAGTGACAGCCTGATGATTTTACCCTGTTGTTACATTTTCCTTCTGTTGAAAATATGCCTAAACAAGTAAAAAAATACTAATCTGATCATCAGAACTTCTCATGCTTTATTGATACAGTATCAGCAACATATATGTCTTTATTTCTATCAGGTTGCTAGATAGCACAGAGCAAATGCTATTGATTCACCACTCAGTGTCCTGGAGGTAAGGCTGTCCTTACTTTGATATATTCACATATCTAATATCAGAGGTAGAGCAATAAGGTGGTGTTAAATGCTGACTTTTCACTGAATTATACTATAGTTCAGATAAAACTTTTTTTTTCTTCATGGTTTTCTCCTAAGTCCAGAAAAGAACCACCCAATTCAGCTTCCTGACTATTCTGCTGTCTTTGAATCCCTGCCTTATCCCTAACTGACTTTTTAAATTAATTGCATTAGGGATGCAGCCTGACCGCACACACTAATAGGCATCAGAATATCCACAAGAACAGCTGTGAGGGGAAATGAAAGAAAAGAACAGAAAAAGGAAAGAGAGCAAGAAAGGGAGAGGCTGACAAACTCCTTAAGAATGCCACATGAAAAGCTTCACTTTTAGCTTGTGTATGGACTGCTACAAAGAATTTGCACCAAAAAAAGCACCTCGGTCTAAAGTGTGCTAGTATCCAGCTAAACTCTAGATTAGTTCATAAAACTTTTTTTTTCAGTTAATATTGCTTTCCTGTATTCTCAGTGCAGGAAGGCTATAAGGACTTTGATAATGCAGACTTTCATTCCTCC
Source organism: Empidonax traillii (assembly GCF_003031625.1). Lineage (NCBI taxonomy): Eukaryota > Metazoa > Chordata > Aves > Passeriformes > Tyrannidae > Empidonax > Empidonax traillii. Next base: position 308,449 of record NW_020955426.1, on the reverse strand, counting down.
TCTGCTCAGTTCCATCACCATGAAACCAGGTGGTGCCACTTGTGGTAAAACCATGGATCTGCCTAATTCCTCTTTTATTTAGTACCAATCTTTAAGTCTCATCTCTTTGCTTGAAACAAGCTAATGGATCTATGAGATATTGAAGAGAAGAAAGTCTGACAAACTACTGCAAACACAAAGCCCTGATTTTCTTCAAATGTTAAGCTGAAAATCATTCATTTGCTTCCATTCTTTTTTCCTCTACTTAGTCAACAAAGGCATTGTCTTTAAGTGTATTGAGTGGTTACTCCATGATCAGTGTCTTGCTGAAAGAACTTATATTGCACTTTCACAAGCTCAGACATTAGATTCCATATTTTCATTTTAAATATTCCTACTTGGGTAAAACTTGTTCTGCATCTAATTTTAATATAAGAATGGCCAGTCAGAGTGATAGCCAAAGTCTAAATGAAGATCTTCAATGCAAGCTGCAAAACTGCATCTCTTTCATTTATTCAGTCTTCCATTTGTAGATAAAGGCGATTTGTTATATTAGCATACATTTTTGTAAAGTTTAAACATCACACCAGCAATGTAGTTCACAGTTGGTTTGTATGTACCATCTGGGCTTTGTATATAAAAAGAGGCACCTAGCCTTAATTTTGGAAGCATTTGCAGGAGAATCTATTATATACACTGTGCTGGTTTAGTCTGCTTCATGTTTGGAAGGTAATAACTCAGTAGTATTTCTAGGACTTGGCGTCATTTGGTGTGCCATCTGGGGTGGAAAAGACTCTGCATATGGGATATGGTATGGTCCCAAATATTTTATCTCTCTAACACCCTTCGCACTAAAGGAAACTTTCTCTTAAAGAAGCAAAATTGATTGCAAGTGTTGAATGCTGCCATGAACATGAAACCCAAACAAATACAATGCATTTGTAGTCATGGAGCATTGCTCCCTGACAATACACTTCTAATATGACAAATAAGTGTTGCTTGTAATCACCTTAATACACTTTTTCTCAACTTTCTCTCGTTGTTCTTGTTTATACTTTTCTGCATCACGCAAAACTCTACATTCTTGAGATTTTTACTTCTTTGATGTTTGGAGACTACCAGATACTCTTCTATTTGTTAATTAACCATACCTGGACATCTATATTTTCAGGTAGTTTAAGCTTTTTTATACTGATTACTAAATTCAGGGCAGAAGAGTATTTCAATACTTGCGTGATCCAATATTTTTAATCTAGCCCAGTACAGTCTATCCATTTTAATCTATCTTCACTGTATCTGACCATTTGGATATCACTTCAGTCTCTTATAGTTTATTTCATTAATCATTCCAAGAATCCAATTTTGTGCTTTGAGTGCCAGAGCTGTACAGACTCAGTCTGTTTCTGTGATCAAAATTAAACTACTATTCTCACATATTACTGTATCGCCTTATTCCATGAGGCACCTATAATTTCACTTGCCCTTTTTGGTTGTCCTTTCAAGTTGTTCCCATTATCTGCCACAGTTATATTTTATTCTCCCATCTTTTCCAGGTTGTTAAATACTCATTCAATATTCAATTCAAATTTTACCAGAAGTGGTGCCTTGCACTTTTATAATTTATTTATTATTTTATCACTTCAATCTCTGACACATTGTATTTTTCCTTCCCCATAAGGGCATTCAAAGCTCCACCCCATTTATGCCATGAGTAAATGTTGTTACGAGCTGATGGCTTCTTTTTTCCAAATCAGGAATGAAGATGTTAAACCAGTCTTGATTTAGTACCAGCATTGCAAGAAATGACTATGTATCTTGCTTCAACTTGATCTATCAATATTCTTTGTTTATTGCCTTTGAGCTAATCTTCAATCCATGTGACAGTCCATGTATTTGTCAATTTGAATTAACTGTATAAGATTTCGTGGGTGCTACAGCAAATGCTTTACTGAAGTCAAACTATATTAGATCTGCCATTTTCCTTTCATTTGCTTATTTGGTAATGCTATCAGAAGAAGCAATCAAATTTGTCTGATAAGATTTCTTTTCATAAATCGTGCTGCTTATTTCTCATGGTTTTTTCTTGCGCTCTGGGGGCTGTTCTGTGCTTTCAAGGGATGGTTCTTCCACACACTGACTCTGCTTTGACTATTTGTCCCCCAAAAAGCAAACTCATTGATCAGCATGTTATTTTCAGGGCTCAGCACTAGGTTAGGGATCTGTTTCAGTGCTAATCAGCAATAGTCTTTTATACTTATTTCACTGTATAGGTTAAATCATAACACCAATGGTTGGGTTGTTTCTCCCACATATTATGTGAGTTTTATTGTGGGTTAAAGAAAACCAGTAAAACTGGAAGAATCAAGAAGCAAACCACAATGTGTCCCTTATGTGAATTACAGAAAAAAACATCAGCCATTTCCAGCTAACAGACTTGTAGCATTTTGAAAGGGTCATTGCCCAGGAAATAAAATTGTAATCGTTTTGAATACCATGGGCTGTTTGTTCACAGCCACTGCTGTTGCAGTTTCCTCCCTTTTACCTGACATAGCAGAGATTAAACAAGAGACCTCCAACATGGAAATAGATTAAACAAGATACTTTATAAAGCCAAACTCCATAGTTAGAACTGTTAACACGGTCACAACTTGTGCATTTTGATTTTCAATACACAGCACCTTTACAGGGAGACAACACTATTTATTACTTTGGTAGTGCTGCTACCATCCCATTTCTAAGACAACAGAGGAACATTAAATCACAGTAATCTCCCAGTGAAATTTAATGTTCTCTGTACAAATGTATTGTGGTTTCCAGTCTGGCTGAATGATGCTTGTGAGCATTTTGGGTTATTTCTGCTGAATTTCATTCTCCACTTTGTGTCAGAACAGCAGTTACCCATCAGCTCCACAGGTTCTTAAAACATATCTCTCCCCAGTGTTACACTTCTTGCCCCCACTGTGCACCTTCCAGCCCTTGTCCTTCACAAATATATATTTATTTCTGCAATGATTTTCCAGTCCTCACTGTTTTCAGTTTTTCTGTTAGGTGAGACAGATGAGAAGAGAGGCAGATATTCTGGGAACCATGTAATCCAGCTTCAGACATCTAAAGGACAGGTTATGAAGCCCAAATTTCCACTCTAAGCTTCCCTTATTGCCAGAAGCCCTTCTAGACTCTAGCAGACAATGCGATCTGTCCCAGAGGCCTATATTGTAATAAAATAATCTCTGCCTAGAATTCAACATCTCCAAAAGATGATATTCATCTATTTCACTACAGTGATGCAAAAGAATTTAGAAGATTAACTACATTTTAGATGTCAGAGTTATGGTACATGAATCCTACACAGTGTCTCATAAAGGCACATAAAAATAATGTCATAAGACAAACTGATAAAGGTCTTTGTGTCTTAGAAGAGCAACTCCTAGTAAATGATCTCAGCTGAGTGTAAGTCTCAAATGACAACATTTGCCAGCTGCACAAATTCTATGGATATATCACTAAGGAATGATGTTGCCAAATCATCTATTTTGTGGTATAAATAGTTATACCTTTATCAATTTCACTAGGGGTCTATTGTTTAATATTTGCTGAGAAATGATTTGAATATTTCAAATATTGTAATGGTCTAACAATAAGATTACTTCTTGCGTAAGAACAAGGGTGGTCCTCTCCTCTTTTTGTTGACACAAAATCGATTTCACTATTTACCCTTAAAATCCCAGGAAATGACCACTTGTTTAAAGATTTTTTCAAATACTTTATAAATCTGTGGGCTTTTTCCTCTCTAGAGCCTAAAACTACACTCTGAAACAGTTTATTTGTCTATAATTTATCCTGCAAATGGGTGCATGGAACTCCAAAATTTCTCCCACTTCCTTTCTCTGTTGCTTTCCCTAGTTTGCTTTTCTATCAAAAAGGGACTTATTGTAGCTGTCTAGCTTTAGCTCTGAAAATGTATGGGCCAATCTAAAATATATTGCCCTTTCCCCTGAAACAACAATTGACACAATGTAGTCCAGTTCTACTTACATAAAATTTAGAGTTTCGTAGTGATCCATGACCTTGTAAGGCTCATTATTAGATAGATACCAATTTGTCATGCTGCGCCTACCTATCAGCTTTTCTAGTCACTCACTTCATGCTTCTAGTGGCAAATTATATTTGACTTTCAATTTAAAATCCAGGGTACTTTAATGTAAAACCTCAGTATAATAATGGTGATGAAGCAGCAGGGCATGCAATTTGACAGAATGGATTTTTCTAGTTTATTGTGGCAGATTCCCCTCCCCCAACCTCCAAAGAGAAGAAAAGAAGGAAAGAAAGAGGAAAGAAAAGAAAGAGAAAAAGAAAACCAGCAACACTTTCTTGAAACCCTGGTGGTAGCTGGAAAGATGGCAGATACAGCAGCAGATTGTCATTTAAATATGTAAGCTCTATCTTTTTAAGTTGTTCATTGAACACAAGTTAAAATACATTAGATGCATTACAACAAGCTATAATTCATGAATTCATGAATGAAGTTTTAATTCCTTTGTAATGAAAAAAAATGTTCAGACCTCTTTTGCTGAATTGCTGAAGTTAATATATGTTACACAGTTCCTGTAAGGCGTAAGTAATACTGATCTCTTTTGTCTTGATGCCAAGCACCCACTATTAAAGGTGTCATAGGCCTGTAAACCCTGATACAAGGGATGCATTATTTCAGTACTTTTAATGATGATCTGGTTTTGATCAATGCTCTATACAGGATACTGGGCAGGGGAAACTTCCCACTTCAAGTAAAATGTACATTGATTGTATTATTATGTTTTAGGCATTTATATTTTTATTATAGGAACATGACATGAATTCTGATTGGACAATATGGAACATTATGGGACATGTTTAATTCACTTTTTTTCTCCTTTCTTTTTCTACGTGTAGTAAAGGTCACATGTATTTAAAATCTCAGCTTCATTTTGAATATGATTCAGTTTACTAAATTTGGTCACCCAGACATTAAGTATCTCTGTAAAGCTAATTGTCTAAACCCTTTGAAGAGTCAACTGAAAAGCAGTAACTCCAAGAATAACCCAGTCGATGTATTTTAGTGGTTCATCCCAAGCAGCTTTAGGCTTCTAACGGTTATGTATTGAAGTTCTAGGAATACCTTTAAGCATCCTTCTTAGTCAACAGATAGAAATAAACATTGTTAGAAGGTGACTCATCTGGTTTATACACATTATTTAGGATATAATTAATCGTTGTCTAGGAGTTTTTATTGCTCTCTAATAAGGGAAATATTGAGTAATTTGATCAGACTTGTAGGTCCAGATTCAAGTTATATAGGTTAGCATAGGTGTTTCCTTACACTTCAACTCTCAAAATCCTGATAAACAGAATGAACTTGCAAAGAAGCCTGTCCTGTACATGCTGCAGCAAGACATTCAAGATTATCTGCTCCATAACCTTCCCCAGCACTGAGGTCAGGCTAACAGCCCTGTAGTTCCTTGGATCCTCTTTCCAGTCCTCCCTGTAGGTGGGTTTCACATTTACTAGCCTCCAGTCAACTGGGATCACTCTGCTTAACCAGGACTGCTGGCAAACGATGGACAGTGCCTTGGTGAGCTCTGCCACCAGCTCCCTCAGTACCCTTGGGTACTCTCTGCATAACCTCACAACATCCTTTTAGTCCTCCTGAGAGGCCTGCACCTTCTTTCACAGGTCATAAATTCTCCTTTCTTTTCTTAGTTCCAGACAATGCTCTCTCTTTAATCAAGCTGGTCTTATTCCCTGACAACTCCTTTTTCAGCACCTGGGGACAGCCTGGTCCTGTCCTTTTAAGACACCCCTCCTGAAGAATGTCCAGCCTTCATGGACTCATTTGCCCTTCAGGACTGCCTCCCAAGGGACTTTCTCAACCAGTGTCCTAAATATGCCAAAATCTGCCCTCCAGAACTCCAAGATGGCAGTTCTGCTGGCCCACTCCTTACTTCTTCAAGAAACAAACACTCCGCAATTTCATGATCGCTGCACCCAAGATGACTTCTGTGTTGGATTGACTTTGGCTGGATACCAGGTGGTCACCACACTACTCTATCACTCCCCTTCCCCGCTGGACAGGGAAGAGAAAATAAGACGGAAACCAACTTTTAGGTTCAGATAGGGCAGTTTACTGAAGCAAAAGGAAAAGTTTGCACACATGCACAAGTAAAAGAAAAAAAAGGCTTATTCTCTACTTCCCATGAGCAAGTGACATCTGGCCACTTCCCAGGACGCAGGGCTTCAGCACACGTGACAGTTGTTCTGGAAGACAAACATTGTAAATAACAAATGCCCCCCTTCCTCCTCTTTTCCTTAGCTCCTTTATCTGAGCTGACATCATATGGTGTGGAATATCCCTTCAGTTAGTTTGGGTCAGCCAACCTAGTTGTGTTCCCTCCCAGAATCTTGCCCTCCTTCAGCCCCTTGATGGGGCCGGGAGAAGGTTGAGAACCAGCACTGCTCAGCAGTAGCCAAAACAATGGTGTGTTACCAGTACCCTTCTATCTACCAATGCAAAGCACAGCACTGTGAAGGTTGATATGGGGAAATGAATTCCATCTCACCCAGAGACCCAATACAGCTTCCAACCATCATATCTCCCACCAGTCCTTCTCACAAACAACAGGAACAGTGAGACACCACCTCTAGTTGGCTTCTTCACCAGTCGTTTCAGGAAGTTTCCTCCACCCACTCCACAAATCTCTCAGATTGTTTCCTCAATGATGTATTTCCAGAAGATGTCTAGTAAGTTGAAGCCCCCAAAATGTAGAATATTTTATCTACCTCTTCATCCTCATTGGGCAGTCTATAACAGACCCTCACCAGGATATCTGCCTCGTTGGTGTTACCTCTGATTCCGACACATAAAACTCAACCCTATTATCAACACCACCATCAAACTCTAGACAGCCAAAACACTCACTAACATATAGGGCTTTCCCACTGACTCTCATTCCTTGCCTATCCCTTCTGAAGAATTTACAGCCATCTGTTGTAGCACTCCAATTGTGTGAATCATCGGGCTAGTTTTCTGTGATTGCAATTATATCATAGTTTTCCTGCTTCATAGTGGCTTCCCTTTTGTCCTGTTTGTTGCCCATGCTGTGTGCTTTGTTATAGCTGTGTGCTTTGTTATAGATGTATTTCAGTAGAGCTATTGATCCTGCCACAATTTTTGGGGGAGAAGCCTTAATTCCTATGTGACCATGGTTTCTAACACATCAATAACCTAAATGAAACAAAAAGTTGGATTCTAGGTAGTAAAACCAGTTCTTTCCTAGGAAATAGTAACACTGACACTCCAGAAGAACAGACACAATAGTTTTATTTTTTAACCAGGCAGCTGCAGCTGAAAGGAAAGGAGAAAATAAAAGCAAAATTCAGAAGGAGCACACTAAATGTACAATTTCATCATCTAAACGGGGCTTTTTTGTGCTGCTTTACGTTCCAGAAAGTATCCTTTCTGCCCTTTAGCTTCCATCAGAAAGATATGGATCTGCCATCTGTGACAAATTTACAGCCTATGTGGAAATTCTGGATAATAAAACCTGTCAGTGGTACTAAGAGGCTACATTTGAGCATTCTGTATGTCTACATCTCAGCTTGTCGTCCTGTGTTTCCTTTACAGATAGGAGACACTCATAGAGGATAATTCATTTGAGCAGTTTCAGGTGTCTAGTGTGGACTGAGTTGCTTCATACAGTAAGCAACAAGGAATTACTAGTTTTCTTCCCTGACTATAAAAGAAGTTCAGTATTTCTCTTTTAAGTATCTTCACTGTAGATACAGTCATTTAGTCAGACAACTCTAATCCTCAGTATAACATATCAAGTTCTTCTGACTTTTCAGAAAGTAGAAACACAGGATGGCAAACATCACAGCTCCAATCTGTTTTCATAACATAATCCACTGAACATCCAAACCACTACAGCTAAGGACTTTGAGTACAAGGGATCAAAGGCTTTGAATCTAGTGAATGCTATAGGGAGAAAGAATGAACACTATATGTGCCACTAATGTTATAGACCCTTCCTGTAATAGAGAATGTGATAGATGATAATATCCAGATGATGAATGAAGACCACAGTCCACCCTACAAAAGAGAGTAAAAATGTCCCAAGCTCTACCCGGAACTAGGATAAATTTTCTTCCTAACTAGAAATTTGACAAAATATTTGATGTGAAGCTGGTAATCAAACTTTTAAACTGAAAGATGTCTCCTGCTTTCTTGTAGTAGAGATGATCACTGTCTCTCTATAGAAATGTCCAGATTCTGGTCTTCCTGAGAGAAAGAGTGAGAGAAGAGCTATTCATCACAAGACAATAATAAAATCTTCCCAACAATTGCAGACAGACAGCTGAAGCCCTGATGTATTTGCATTATTCCATACTATACAAATCAGTTACAACACATTTCTGGTACTGAAACTAATTTTTCCTCTACACGGGCTGTCTTTATTTTCAGTCTGTCCCTTGTCTCCCTGACAGAGTTGGATAACTGTACATGTTGTGGATACTTCTCTGAATTGAAAGACACGTTCATTGTAGTAGTAAAAACCAACCACCCAAAAGAAACAAACAAAGAAAACCTCCACCTTTAATTAAATATATAAAAAGGAATTAAAATAGAAATTGTTTTTTTATAGGTCCAGGACAGTGTGGACTGGTATCACAACTAGGGTAAAGCAAAAAAACTTAAAAAAATATGGAGACCTGCAATTAGCTCATCAAGTACAGCCCACATGCCATGACCAATGCCTAGAAAGCTGGGAAACAGTCAGGTTGTTGCATATGACAAGTACATAGAGTCACAACTTACTTTGACACATCTACCAGTGTGTAGAGGTATTCTAAATGAGAAGTTTTATATGTGCCGTTTTTACAACTTTCTATAATGTTTACAGGTGAAGAAATCCCTTTCTAAGTAATACAGAGGTAGGTGGATTCAAGTTAATGTAAATCAATGCCAGTGGAGCCAGGATGCCAATGGACTGTGACAGTATGAGCAATCTGATAGTTCTCTTCTTCAACAACAAAAAAGGTAATCTCAGAAAAGTTTGGAATTTTTTGATTTGTTGTTTTGGTGTTTGTTTGTTTGTTTGTTTTCATTCAGGTAACAACTCACAAACTTTTGTGATGTAGCTTTATGTAAATGATCTTTGAACCAACTAATTGTGATCCCAAATCAGGCTTTTAAATTTATACATGCAGTTGCAAGTTAAATAGAAATGCTATTGCAGAAACAATCGAGTAGCAGATGGCAGGACTTGAAAACTTAGACACTATGTTTCTTGAAGAAAACTTACTGTTTTAAATTAAGTAGATTCTCTGGTGATCACCAATTAGTAATCCACCCTACAGGTCTGGGTAGGATTGCCACACTTCTGAACCCACACCTGGGTCTGAGCAGCAAGACTGGACAAAATATTTTTCTGAAATTTGTTAGCTATAAACCCCTATTGGATCAAATGCATTTTATGACATATAAAATGTCATAAAATTCTTTGTCCATTCCAGTTTCACACAGGCACACATTTTCATATTCTTTCCCATATGCTAGGGGTTAACACTGCTAAAGATTACAGAGCTAAATATGAATTGATTTTTCTTTCATGTTTATTTTGGATTAATAGGCAATACAATTTCTGTGTTACGTTCCCTCTCCTAGTAGCTCGAAATTTTTCACAATGCCACCTGTTAAGTTGCCTGGTTACATTTTGTTCTTGTTGTACTTTTTTCCAAGTATTAGCTGAGCAATTAATGAACAAATCAAATAAACTGGAGCTGCTGTATTTTCCTCTGGATGCAAATGTGAAGGATAATTTTTAAAGCACTTTTATATATCTCCCACATCCTCTGGGGAGGAAGTAAAGGCTTCAAGTTCCAAATTAGTCATTCCTGCTGGCATCAGATGTATGCCCCAAGGAGTTCATTTTCATCTCAACAGACAAGGATTTAACTACGTAAATTCATTTCTAAATAGAAAATAATATAACACTTTTCAGACAATATCTCACAGGTGCTTTAGCATCTATAAGGGAAAGAACTAGGCTCTAAGAATTGATATGTTCTTTTCCATGCAGATAATCTGTGGGGCTGAAATTTCCCCCTGGCTTAAGAATTCTACTAGTGAAGGATGCTTAATGCTAAATTAGATCAAACAGGTTTTGGTATGAATCAAGAAATTCATATGAAGTTTTCCTCCAACTTACTTCAAGTATTTCTAATCTCCATGTTGTAGTATTGCTTCAAATTCTAATTATTCTCGTAATAGTAGATTTCGTTATAAGGTAGAGGAGAGCTAGTTTTGGAATTGATTAGGAAAACTTCAGAATTTTAAAACATATTGCTACCAATATTTGTAGAGAACAATTTAGAAATATAACCCAACTATGATACAAAAATCAAGTCATTAAAAATAACTCAGATGTGTTTTTATAAACACTCTCCACCTCCATACTCCCCAAGTCATGCTCTTAAAACCACATTTAGTTTTCTTCCAGAAAATGAGCTGATCCAGGTTGTTTCTGGATTACTGCTTACCTCAACTGCTGTAATTACCAAATTAGGTGACTATATCTTGAGACAAAAAAAAAAAAACAAACACACCAAAAAAAAAAAAAAAAAAAAAAAAAAAAAAAAAAAAAAAAAAAAAAAAAAAAAAAAAAAAAAAAAAAAAAAAAAAAAAAAAAAAAAAAAAAAAAAAAAAAAAAAAAAAAAAAAAAAAAAAAAAAAAAAAAAAAAAAAAAAGACAGAAGGGAAGAGAAAAGGAAAAAGAGAAGAAAAGGTTGGATCCATACTGCATTCCCATGCTCCTGGGACTTCTGCTGAAGAAATTAATAAATGCAGCGGATGAGATGAACCCTGTTGCTTTATATAAAGCAGATGTTTAAGTATTTTCTTGGTGTTACAACATGTGCACCCATCTGACTGCAATGATGATTAAATTCATCCTGAGTTATTCTGTCACAGGAGGACAATTGCATCTTGTGATCAGTGGCTAGCTCCATTTAGTGCAGTGAGAAGCTTGTAAACTAACATGATGCACCCCAGCGTTGTAACAACTCAACCGTGAGGATAACTGGCTGCAGGTAACCAAGAGTGTCAGCTTAAGTGTGAATCTACACCACGTCTATATGACTTCCCTCAGCATGGTCCCCCACAAGCAGGGAAATGTTGACATTTGGTTAGCATTATGCAAAAAATATTGTGTCCTTTGGTTTTGCTACAGGAACAATCAATTTTGCAAATGTCATCATAATTTTTAATTATTTTCAAAAACTATTTCATTCTTCATGTCATGTCATTTCTTCCATAGAGAGCTAAATAAAGACTTCCTGAACTGGGCTAACTGAGAAAAAAAAATGCATCTTGATTGCAATAATCTTGCACTTGCACTTTGCCAGAGCTAAACAGAATCCAACATTTCAAAAATTTGGTATGCTCTGGATTTAGCACCAACAATCTATATTTCCTAGGGAGGAATCTATAATTCCTAGGGAGGAAAAGAAGGATCAGGATTAGACCTAAGCATGAGAGAGGAGATTTTTGGGCTTGGGATAAGCCCAAAAATGAAGTTTTGTTAGTGGTATATGTCCAATGCTGACTGCAGTGGGACTTTAAACATCTGACTGATATACAGATATAAAATGGGCAACTGAGTCCAGGTGACCAGCTCTGGAGTGAATCACATCCTGAAAGCTAGATAAGATGATTCACACTTCAAATATTAAATTTAACTACAATTTATTTTCTCCTTTTCTTCTTTCAAGTCAAGCTAGCTAATACTAGATTAGTTTATATAAAGAACTACTGGGACAATCGGGTCAGAAACTTTCCAGAATTTAAGACTTTTTACAGCATCTTATTCAAATTATAGTCTAGTCCATCTCTTTTAGTCTAACTTTCTCAGAATCGTGCACTTCCAGCACTCCCTCAGATTCTCCTACTGACAGTATTTTCAGTCATTCTGCCTTACTGCAGTATTAGTTTGAAGACAGGTTCACACAGAGCAAGAATTCAACAAATACCATCTCTACTAATTTCATACAGTCCATTGAGTGGCTGTGTGAAACCAACAAATTTCATCATTAATATTACCATTATAGTAGGATCAGACTCAAAGGGCTAGTAAGGGGTTCTCTATTTATCATATGAACCTTTTCCCAAAGACTGGTCTACTATCTGGAGTACTTTTATGACCACTGCCACACACCATTTAAATCCACTCTCAGATCCTCAGCAGAAATCTTGTTGCCGGCATTGCTTTTCTGCATGTGAGGCATTGTTACCATAACACTATTTCAAATCACTGGAATAAATAAGTGACCAGAATGACCAGTTTTTGGGTCATATCCCACAGCCACCTGATTACACAGCAAAATATATTCAAAATAAAAGGAAACTATTGAATGGGCTACATATTCTAGCAGAAAGGCAGGAGAAAAACTAAAAGTTGCGGTCAAACCTGCCATTACTGAAAAATTTATTTTCTTATTCACAAATAAGACATGCAGGCTGGTTTGGTTGCAGCTAACTTTTATCAAAAACTTTGCCTCATGGCTCTTTATATGGATTCACACACTGTTAAATGGTTCTGCAAAGCAAATGGAAAGATTAATTTTGTGATGTGACACCAAAGGAAACAATTTAGAGCAGGGATTAGGGATTGGACCACCACTGCAAGGCTTCTGGAATAAGTCCATTATAACTACAAAACACTTCACAATAACTGTATCAGTGATTGCAGAAAAGACAGAGTTTTTTAGCAAAATTGAGAAAATTCATACAGAGTTTCTCCCCCTTATTTTTCCAAAAGAAATAAGAAGGAGAAAGGTTTTATGGAACTGAAAAAAATATTGTTGAAAATAGAATAACTGGAAATTCGTAGTCACATACTGTTAGTGAGAAATCAGACAGGTAGATTGGTATTTATACATAAGATAGAGAGCACAGCTAACAACTCAGTGGTCATACTATAGCAGACAGGGCAGGATATTTTGGCAGTATGTGTGTCATTTTATGTACCTCTAAATCTGGTTTATTTTCTTCATTCCTAAAAATCATTCTATCAGTAAGAAAGGGTATTGTTATTCAAGCAGAACAAAGCTAAAAAAAAACAGGTGAAAACAGTAAGGATGATTTCTAGCTGAATTCTTTCTCTCTCATATACAAATTCACAGAGGGACTTAAGTAATGGTTATTTTTGTCCTGTGTCCTCCCATACAAGCAGCTGTTAAAAAAAAAGAAAAACTACATTTTGTCAGTTACAGAGCTCCATTGCAGCCTTTTTTCCTCCCTTCTGTCATTTATGGACTTCCTTTCTGCCTTCCCATACTGATCAGCTAAGATTTGCTCATTCAGATTCAGTGGTGTGGTGTGAGACAAGAAATTCTGCACAACCAACCGTGGTGCAACCAGTATAGGTCATAGAGATAAAGGTAACCTTCAAATTCTTTAAGAGAATATCTGAAAGCCCCCCAGATAATAGGCTATATTAACAATTGCAGTAGGGAAATGCCTGAGAGCAATTATTTCATATTCAAGTTTACTCTATTACTGAGATAAAACAAAAGGATAATAATTAAAAACAACAACAAAAACAAGAAAAAAAAAAAAACAAACAACACCCACCCCCACCAAGAAAAAAAAAGCAAACACCAAATCTTTATAAATTAATGCTATGAATTAAAAGTCCCCCTGGTTTTTCACAGCATGCCTTCATATTTTTTGATGACTAAATTTCCATGCTTTCATGCTGATTGCTCCTAAAATACCTGGTAAACAGGATGTAGCATATTCTATTCTTTTTTATAAAGACTAAAATCTGAGTAATTTGATCTCAGAGCAGAAGAATCACCTCAGTACTTCTCTTTGCTGTTGAAGATTAATTTTTACTAGCCACTTAGAGGGCTAAAGAGTGCATTACAATGAACACTATTATTCAAATTCAGGAGAATGAAAGCCAGCATTTCTGAACAGGGGGGAAATGATTTTTATTAGAGCCATTCACACAGCTCTATAATTCAGATTAATGTAAATAACTGTATGTATGTGGAAAATACAGAAGTAAACAAAAAGGACTATGAAGAATCATTTTCTGGCTCACTGATTCTAGATCAACACTAGTGATTAACAGGCAGTTTTCAAAGTTTCAGTCTAATACTCTCTGCATTCCTATCTCTATCTCGTGAACAAATCAGCTCTGTTAAGTTTTGCATGTTTGTTCTAGAAATGTTGTGAAGACCTGACTCCATTTAGATTAGAATTAGTTTCAGTAGGTCAAATTCTGATAATTTTGCTCACTATGAGAAATGCTCAGCAATAAATCTTGCCAAAACTTGCATTCAGATACAAGAAAAATAAAGGCAGAAAAATGCAGCCTTTGTTCTTACAGTCAGCGTTAGAAATATGAAAATGCAGGTATTTAAGTTTTATCCCAAACTGAATGGTTTTAATCTGACAGTTGTTTTTTTGTTGTTTGGGTTTTGTTTTGGTTTTGTTTTGAGGGGTTTTTTTAGAGCAGAGTTTCGAGTTTGGGCATGTGTTCATTACTCTCTAAGCATAGGGGAAATATATTCCAAAATATTTTTTATTCCCTCCTGCACTTTACCACATCACACTTTCTATATTTAGAGTGATTAGATTTATTTACTTTGCATAGCAACTCAACTAAAATGAGTAAAGAGCTGAACCCATTCTTGCAAATATCTGTTTACATACCCTGATTTCTGTGTAAGTAGTGGCCAATTAAAACTTTGTAAGTAGAAGGAAGCACCCTTAGCCTTTGAAATTTGAAGGTAAATATGCAACATATATGAGAATTTCAGGTTATTGCTTTCCAATTAGAAACCAGAGCACAACTCCATTGTCCTTTTGACAATGAAACCTGCCTGTCATATTTGCAAGCATACATGAATTAAACATATCACCTAAGCATAATGTTCTTGCATCTTAGAACTGGGTCCTAGAGCTTCTCAATCTAATGCATTATAAACATGAAAAGGGCAGCAAACACTGCTTCAGAGCCTGCCAGTACTGCAGCCACACACAGAAGAATCACCCAAGCTGATGGAGCTCCTCCAGTGGCATACATCTGGGAGGTAAAGTTCTTGTTGAGTGGCATCCAAGGTCTCATCATGCACTGGAAATGTCCAGCTGCCCCCGCTGCTGTTGGCATCTGCTGCAAGTTAGTTAAGGCTGTTTGCCTGTAGACCACTTTCATATACCCAAGGGTACCAGCTAGGCACTAAACCAACCATAGATCAAGGGAGAGACTAGCTTGATTCCTCCTTTTCAGTCCAAATCCTCAGATGTACTTTGTGCTTTTCAATGATGGCAGAAGCTCTGAGCCATAAGCTGAAACTCCAGGGCAGTGGAAGCGCTGTTGTAAGCCTGTGCGTGGGTGTAGGCGACTGTGGGTCAGTGGAAAACAAAGGCAGGAGATGAGAAAAGGAAAAGGGAACATAAAAAGTACTGAAAGGACTGTGCATAGGGCAATGTTTTGGAGACAAACACATGCTGCTCCCTCTCCAAAGCTGCAGTGTTGTTGCTGAGGGAGGGACTCATACTGTCCTTAGAGCCCCATGGTCAGGCTGCTCACCAGAGTTCAAGAGCATTAGTGCTGGTTTGAATGACAGCACATTGCCTCCAGGAGCTCCTGCTGGGCTGCACACCTCAGCGCTACTTCTGAGCCAAAACAGCGACGCTATGCACTATCTAGCCCAGAGATGTTTTTAATTTTGTTTGATTTCTCTCAGAGACAGGATTAGAAATCTGGAGCTCAAGGCCCCCTGCCTCATGCCGACACTGATGCACGTCACCTCCCTCTTACCAGTGTGTCACAGAGGTTGAAGATCTCTTCAGCAGTTGGACAAAGGGATATCAAAACAGAAAGCCCATATACTTTTCTTTCAAAGCTATTACTTGCAGAAAAATATGTTTCAGACTTTGCCTGCCACGTTCCAAATACAGGAAACCTCGTTCATGTTTGCAAGTAGTTCAGCATGGCTTTATAAAATCTTCCCCAGCAGAATGAACACACTTAAAATCAACTCCTCTTTTGAAAATCTAATGCTTTGCATCTAGGATGAAACAGGCATAGACTATTTACAGTCAAAAACCTGATATAATGCAACACATGGAGTGTGTACTGATGTACTCTGTAAAATATTATTTCTGAACAACTACAAATGATATATGTAAAATTAAATGTGGAAACCTGTTCAACTGCTGTATGGATTGAATTTTTCCCTTTCCTTTTGGCTGAATCTCTTGCTGCTATTATTAGGATGCCCACTGGGTGCAGGGTACCTTCATGGAAAATGGTATCTGTTGGAATTAATCAGCAGTGCTTTAGGTGCACTTTGCTTCCTCCTCAAAAAAGCCGAGGAATAAACATTACTGCCTATTTCCAAATGTCTCCCATGGCCTTATTAAATGTGGCTGTGGCAGCAGAAAGAATGTATCTCTTTAACAGCATATTGCAGCATTTAAAAGAGCACAGATGTGCTGAGATTGTCCATCATGCAATTCATTTTGAACAAAGCAAGTCTTTAGAAGAAAAAGCAAGGGCTTGATCTGGCAGATTCTCTGGCAGCTTTGTTATGGCAGGGAAAGAAGATCTCTAGTAGCAGCATCTGAACAAGAGGAAATTAATGTTTTCAAACAGTTTTGTAAAACTCATTAGAAAAACAGTCCCGATGAATAGGATAAATAAAATCCTGAAGGAGGTATCCTTTAGCAGTACTAGGGCAAGCAAGGATCTTAATCTTGCATTTAGGCAAGAAGACTACAAAGCATTTTTCACTACCTGAGATTCTTAATCATTTTGATTAAACTTTTGCCCCACAAAACAGGCAGGATGCTGTTTTCTCAGGTTCAAAGGCTATTTTTTACATATTTATAGACTCTCAAAACCAGAAGCTGTGTGTAGACTGATGACTGGAGGACAGGCTGCTATAATGTCCTATTTTAGTAGTTTTCCCCTCTACAGTAGAGTTTCTCCTCTTTCCTGGGACAGAAGGAACATTTTTGCAACAAGATGTAAGCCACTCTGAACACTGGTACCACTAACAGTGCTGCCAGGTTCTTTCCTTCCATGGTTCAGCTGAGCCCCAGAAAGCCTGCCACCTGGTTTGGTAACTCGCTGTCCTCTCCTTGAACCCCAGAACTAGTCCTGGCTTGATATGTGTGTGTAAGACTCACCCCAGAAGACCCTAGTATGGTGTTGCCCCAGTAGGGTTGTGCATGCTTAATGACACCTGTGAGGGTAACCATCCTGTAGCAGCACACAGACAATACTGCAAAGCTCAGTCTTCTCCAGAGTTGTCACAGCTTCTGAGATTCTCAGTTAAGTCCCTTTCT
This sequence comes from Empidonax traillii, assembly GCF_003031625.1. NCBI lineage: Eukaryota > Metazoa > Chordata > Aves > Passeriformes > Tyrannidae > Empidonax > Empidonax traillii. The sequence continues at coordinate 291,076 of NW_020955426.1, read as the reverse complement.
GCTCAGCTGAAATCTTCCATCTGTCTGCTGCTGCTCTCCTCTTGTCGGCTGTGTCCATACTGTCTGAGCACAACTGAGCAGCCAGGACTGGGCAGCAGCTGAGCCCAGACTGCAGGTGAAGAGTCCCATGAGAATCACAGCAATCTTACTATGTCCATCCTTCTTCTCAACACCCAGAGGAAATCCTGGATAGGGATGCTCATGCTCCTCAAAGGCTTTCTAGATGACCAGGAGACCAAGACCTTAGTGCTAACAAAATACACTGAGAGAGGAAGGATGAGTTGAAATCGCTATGAATGTAAGCCAAATCCAAAGTAATATATAACCACAAGGTACAAACCTGATGCAGCCACCGTCTTCAGCATCTTCAGTTCTTCAGCATCTGAGGAAAACCCTTAGGGACACATCTACCTAACAGGGGAGAAATTTTGAGGGGTTGGGTATAAAGGAATCTAAACTACTTTACCTAATATGTTTATTTTAGCCCTCAGTTGGTTTTTTTTATAACTTTCAGTTTTTCACAGCCTTGTTCCCTCCAAGGCTTTCATACAGCCCTTCCTCCTTTTCTTTGTTGAAGGCATGTCTCCAAGGAGTTTCAAAACATAGCCTGAATCTATCTTTAATTTATAGTGTTGAACCTTATTTCCCCAAAGGTACTAGTTCAAACATACTGTCAACCTCATCTTTACATTTCACCTCTTATGCCATGCATTCCATCTTTAACACAGCTCTGATAGCTCTGTATTTGGGATATGGAAATATCTCAGAGGAAACCAAATGTTTACAGAAGTTCACTTTGCTACTGCATAAAATCACTCTCATTTCTCTCTGCCAAACAATATGTGAGGTGAGAACCAGATTGTTTATTGTACAAATGCAAAACCAAGGCATATAAGAGCAAACAACAGTGGAAGAAAATTCAGACCCAAGAACTGCTTGAAGTCACACAGTGGTATGTGAGCAAGTTAATAAAATTTGTGGTCTAAAGGAAAGAAAACTCTTTTTAGTGACTTGTAAATGTAGAAAATAAAACAGCCTATGCTTATTCCAGAGCAGTTTTTCTCTATGTATCTGTGCGCTGTGCAACAGCTCTGCCAAAGCTTTGAGACACTGGCAGATTAGTAAAACTGTAGTGTATGTTAGCACTGCAGATCCCTGGCACCATCTGAGATTATTTCCAGTTCACATGCACAATATGTCATGCTGTGATGCATGCACATGGAGAGTTTTGGGCATATTTTGGGGTCTTCACTTCCTGAAATCTTCACTTTTGAGCACATGCAGATAAGTTGTTCTGTTATGAAAATATTACATACTTAATTACCTTTTTGAATTCTACTAAGGTGCCTTGGGGATTTGTAATTAATTCTAATTCAAATAATTCTAATTCCAAAGCAATTCTAAGCAATATTTCAGTCATTCTCTACAGATAGATTTTGTATGGATGGCAGATGTGCAATCATTCATGTGCTCAAGTCCAGATCTCAGCAGGTAAAAAGTGGAGGGAAATGAAAAAATGTCCCATTAGATATTATGCTCAGTATAGTTTTATCCTGTTTTTGAATGTGAAAATCATTTACACACATAGGAGGAGCGTAAACTGTTAAGGACCTGCAAAGGGCTGTTAGTCTAATGATGTTCCAAATTTCTTCTTTTATTACCTCTGTAGGGTTCATGTTCTTCACTGATCCCTTACCTATCAATAAATTTCCTATTTAAGAAGTGTCCCTTGGAGGGTACCAGATGATGATGGTATTGAGTGGAACAGAACAGCTAATATTGTATCATGGTTGATGAGAATCCAGTAAAAGCATTGACATGACACTGTTGAACTGTCAAAGAAAAAACTATCTGAAGGCTTGAAACTGTGGTAAACTCTGCATCTCAAAAAGAAGCTGCTTGTTTTCCTTCCTACTTGTAAGTTAAAACAAGGAACTGGTTTAATTGCATCATCTTTACAAATATTTAAGTAAAAATTTTTGAATTATAGTAGAAAAAATCCCAGGTGACTGTTTTCAGGTAGGTAAGCCTTTGATTAAAAAATTGAATGGAATTTCTGTATCAGATTTAAAATGGAAGTCACATTTCAGTTTTGACTATGGAATGGTTACGGTTCTCCATGTTTTATATTCCCTGCCAATTCATAAAATATGTCAATGATCTGCTCATAAGGTGATGCCAATTATATAAATATATCACAGAGTATGTAAGGGAAAATTTCATTGGATCACTTTGTTAAATCCATGAAGGATATGTGTATGCTGATAATAGTGCTTGGTTTCTGTTAGAGTACATAGTGAACTTCACTTCAAACTGCAAAATGAATTTGCAGAAGATAAATTGTGTAACAAGATTTTTGCATGCACATGAACCAGTAAACAGTCTATTCATACTAGGGCTCATCACTTTTGTAATCCATCCTGTAGGGGGTCAGTGCTAAAATTAAATTATACCTGCCTACCATTCTCAATCTAATCAGGCTGTGAACTGAAAAATAAAACAATTAAAATTAGAGACAGGACAGCCTCCCACTGTTTATGATCTCATTCTATTTGTGAAGAGTAGGTGGAAATTCACCCATGGTGAGCATTTGCTTTATGTCAGTTTTTTCTTGTTATTACAGCTGGGGCTTATTTTGTGAACTGTTTGCAGCTATTTCTGCTAAAAATAGGTGGATACCAATTTAAACTTCCTGGCGATATTTCAAGCCAAAGTATCATTAGTAGATAGTTATTATGCTGCATTTTATTGTAAGAGATCCTGCCATGAAGCCAATCTATACAAATATAAATAAAGACAGTTAGAATTACCTTCCAAACTACTCAATTGGAGGTTATTCATGTTTGGTTTAGCAAAACAAGCTAAGCTATTTTCAAGAAAATTTATTAGATGCAGGAACACTGAGTTAATGAGACTTCTTAAAACTCCTTAGCAGGTTAGACTGTGACACTTGGAGAGAGATTGGGGATCAGTTTTGCCTTTTTGCCTCAGTCCTAAGCAAGAGAAACCTGTAGTTCTCCCCTGGTTTCCTAGGAATATAATTTCTTTTTATCACTACTTCCTTCTCTGCTGTGCAGTCTCATAACAAAATCATCTTCCTGAAACATATTCCCTCACAAATAAACAAAGTGATAATTAGATACAGAATTCCTTATCTTCTAATGACAGCAAGGGCCGAAATGTGAGATCACATAATGATGATTTGATCAAACTTCTGCCTGTACTTTCCTAGTGAGCCATGACAGGATTTATACCTTGGCCTGTGAAAATTTTCAGATCCAATTTCCATTAAAGTTTTCATTAGGAACCTCAGGGTCTCAGGGAAACTGCTTATACCATTTCCAGAATCTCCATCCTAAACCTATGAGCTGATAGTGTGGCTGCAGCCATCAAAGAGTTGATATTTCATTTCCATATTAGGAAACATTTCAACACTGAAAGGGTTGTCAAGCTCTGGAATATAATGCCCAGGAAAGTGATTGAGTCACCAATCCTGGAGGTATTTAAAAGATGTTTTAATGTGGCACTTAGGGACATGGTTTTGCAGTAGATTTGGCAGTTTGCTGGATTGGACTGAATGATCTTAGAATCTTTTGCAACCTAAACAATTCTGTGAATCTATGATTCTATCTGCTGTTATAGTACATGACTTTTGAGACCGGTGCAGGAATACCGTAATCTGGTTTTGGCTGTGAATCTCAGTGGTAAAGGGATCAATCTATTGTCAAAGTCAGTAACGTGTTCAGGAGTGTCCAGCAGTAAAATTTTACCAGGTTACTAAGTGTGTGACTACTGAGTGTTGTGTTGTGAAGAGCTAGCTAGGCTAGTTGCAGAGTTAAAGGTACATCATTAAAGAAATGACATCCAGCCATGTTCTCTGTTCCTGAAGACAAGATACAGCAGTGCCTGAAAGGAACAAACCCTCTTCAGGTGTTGTCTAGAAAATGCTGACTGCCCCAAGCTAAAATGCTACCTGTTAAACAGCACAGAGAATCATCTACTATTACTTGTGCCATGTGTACTGGTCCAGTCTAGTCTGCTGTCAGAGTCAGAAAGTTATTGTGTGTATGGCACAAGGCATAGCAGCACTACCCCTAAGCTCATTAGCCCCATGGAGAAACAAAGAATATGAGCAGAGTTGGTACCATTACGATAGTACCATTACCATAATAATGAAATTGCATTTCTTCTTGGTTATTTTTTTTTTAGGTAATATCCTGTTGAAATAATTGTAATGCTTTGGAGTGATGTTCATCTAATTCACCTAACTAGACAGCTAATTGTCCAGAAGACAGGGGTCTAGCCTATACTAATTGTTGAGTTTACTTTGCCTCTCAGTCAAATCTTTCTTCCTAACTTAACTACCCCTTTTTAGTCTGGAAAGGATCTCTGAATGTCTGTGTCCCTCTGTGGTCAGTATCTAGGCATCTATTTTCAAACAATTTAAAGTAGCTGAAATGGGAAGAAACATGGGGAAAGAAATAGTTCTGAGAAGAAGAAAGGGGGAAAATGGAATCAATCTGGTTGCACAACTCCAAAAGCTGAGCTGTTAGGCTGGTTTCCAAGAAAGGCCTTTAAGTGTGCAAGTGTTTCTTTATGTTTCTTTCTAAAGATGTTAAGAATGCACATCTCAAACATTCAAGCAGAATGGTTTAGACATCTTGTTCTGGCAGTGTAACACATAATGCCAAATCAGATGCCTAGGGATCAAATATATAAAATTGAGGAAATTTCCTTATCCAGTTGAGAATTACAACAGTGAGAAAACTGATGTTTACAGTATATTTGCTCCCTTAGTTAACTATCCGATTTTAAAAATAACACCTCTGTAAAACTGATATTCAAAATGTATTTTATTCTGCCAGTGTTTGCTTTCTTTTGTCAGATGTTTGCACCATCCACCCTTAAACTGCAAGACCTTGGTGCTAGGATCTCAGCTACTTGGGCAAACCTAATACACTCCTGTGGACAAACAGCGACTTTACTCATCCTTCACCATTCACCTAAAATTTGGGATGAGATAACATTCAGGAAGGATTAGGAGAACAAACGTCCGAAGCAGACAGAGGAGCGGAGAACCAATGATGAGAGTCAACAGCACCCAAAAAAGAAAAATTGTTGGGGAAAATGTTGAGATCGCCTGTTTTACAGAAAAAAAAATTATATGCTTCCTAAGCATATATGACAAGGAAGATTTAACTAGAACTCAAACTGTTTAAATTGTGTGAATATAGGAGGGTTTTCAATGTCTGTTTGGAAAGAGAGAGTTCTTAGACATTTTGCAAAAGCAATAAAATAGTGGTATTGATACACAGAGAGAGATGTTTTCTCATTTGCAAAGCAGGAGAGAAGGAGGGTCTAAAATGATCTCCACAGTTACAGAATCTGTCAATGAGTTTTTTTAACAACACCAGCAGGGAATTAGCAGCTGACAGGGTTTCAGAAAAAGGGTGAGGAATTTGCTTTTATATCTACTATACTTCAGGGGAGGTGGAATATACAGAATATCTTAAGAGAGACAATAAAGGCAAATTTGGTGAAGGGAGAGATGACAATGAAGATGTTGATATGAGAATGACTGATATAAAAATAATAAATGAAATTTTGTCTTCAGTTAGTCTCTTAAAGAGATATTAATCCCTAACAAAATCCTGCATCTAACAAAGAAAAAAAGGGTGGGAGGATTTCACTAAGGTAGTGGAAGAGCAGCAAGAGAAAGCAAGTGGGAAACCAACAGTGAATATCAAAATACCCAACTAAAGGATAGAATAGCACAAAGGAGAATGTGATCTGAAATGTAAAGAAGCTTTAGAGAGTTTGAGGAATAGGGAGAAAAAAGGGAGGTCAAGACTGTCATACCTAATCTTCTTTTTTGAAAGAGTAATTAAGAGATTGCAAAGGAAAGGTGAAAGGCTAGAAAACAGGAGTGTTTTAAGAAGGTGTCAGAGGCTGTAATTAAGCTAAGGACAAAGGCAGGCAAATAACTTGATTTCATGATATTGTGGGTACAGGGGAGAGGCAAGGCAATTAATTTTTTTTTATTATTATACTACAGAAACAAATTTACTTTATAAATTTAAGAAGTAGTAGAAGCTCCAATAAATTTATTCAGCTCTTTCCAGTGCAGAGCACATCATATTTACATAAATATATTCAGATGATTTAGCCAAATCTGTCATGCAGATGATATGCTAAAACTTCAGTCTTTTAAAACTTTGTATCATTATGATGCTGTAGCTTACATGCCTACAGTTGATTAATCATTTAATAATGATAAAATGGAGTATAAGAACTATCAAACTGGAATTTTTACTCTTTTTACTTCACTAAGTGACCATGTACAATTGCAAGTTACCGTACTGTGTGAAAGACGGAAGGGACTCATGCCGCTTGTACCAAAAGGAGATTTCAAAAGACAGATGAGCTATGTTTCTTAAGAGGATGAAAAAGGCCTGAAGAATACTGAAAATGTATTTTCATTTTGCAGATAACTGACGTAAGCCAAAAAATTGTGTCCCATAAGTTAAGAATGCCCCTGGATGTGCTATTACGAGCAAATCACACTCATGCAAGGGGTTGCCAGAGGAACTCGGTTGTTCAGCTCCATCCTGATTCTTCCAGACTTCAGTCATTGGAAACAGATTCCAACTGACAGGCATCGAGATGTGACAGTTTTGCCTGGAATATTCACACATTACCTGCTGGAACTCTTGGAAATCTAGTACAGAGGGGCCAAATTCTGCAAGGCACTAAAGCAAAACAAAACCACCCCACTCTCCAACTTAAAAAAAAATCCTCTCTAATTTCAGACTGATGTTACACCTTAACAGCTTCCACATACTTCTTCTCTTAGACTTTCAATAGCTGGAGGATTGTCCCTTCAGAAATATTGCTTCCTGTCACTGAGTTTTATCAAAATGGAGTCTCACAGGTTAATGCCTTTTTGTCCTTTTCCCTTTTCTTTCTGCAAGCGCCTATCATTAATGACTTTTTTACTCTTGAGAAAGCTAATAACTTACTATTAAGGAATTGCAAATCTGCATGTAGTTATTTGGCAACAGTAAGCTGTGTTTATTTGTTAGAGACTAAAATAACGGGCAATGAATTCCAGTGCCGCCAGCAGTCAAAACTTCTCTAATACACCTCTATTTCTGCATTAGTTTAGGGTGAAACACGACCAAATCTCTTCCAAACAAAAGGCACTTCTGTCAGTGGACTGTTTCACTGAGATAAGAATAAAGGAAAAATAAGTCTTTATGCTTTTAGCACAGATTGTTTACCTTGTGATAGATGTAGGTAAGTCTATCATTGGGGAAAGTTGCATTTCAGTTGACATGATTGAAAAGTATATTAAACCTCTCCTTTTTTTTTTTTTTTTTTTTTTTTTAAGCAAAGTATGACCGGAATTAACTCTTTCTGTTAAGTCCTGTTTTAATGCATCAGCCTGCCTTTTTCTGTTCTTGGGTTGGGTTTTTAAAAATTAAAAACCCCAAACACATCTGTACCCATGAAATGTGGCCTCTTTGCTACCAGCTTAGTATCAGATTTTAGCAATTACACGGTCATTTCTCTTCACTGACAGTTAAAGTCACAAGGCATAGCTGCCATTTACTTTACTGAGACCAGGATTTGAACTACTTTGTCTGGACTGATCCAGTCTGGAGACCTCTGTGTTGTCTCTGTTATTCACCCTTCACAACCAGCGTAATACCACAATTCTACCCAAAGGAGGCCAGCACACTCCTAGAGAGTTTCTGTTATTCCTAAGTACAAGCAGTATGTTTAGCACCACTTCTGTAGAAAATAAGGATAATCCATGCTTGAAAGGTCATAAAGCTCTTAGACTTCCAAACTGAGAGATCTCAGAAGTAAAGTTAAATGCTAAATCCTGCAAACATACTTCAAATTTTACATATATCAGTTCTGTTGGCTTCAGTGGTTTTACTGTTCTTAAGTTAAGCATATGAATATGGCTCTGAGAAATCAGGGTTTAGAGAAATGAAGCGAAATTTTAAAAATTGGGAAGATGAAAGGAAGCATAGATTCTGAGTAAAATGTGTATCCATTTAGATGCTTTTTTGAGTGAGTATGCACAAGTGTGCAAGTGCTGACTGAAATATGTCACTACATTATCCAGCCTCAATAGCCATCCAGATTCTTCTCACTGCTAGGAAGAGCAGTTTCAGGAAAAATCTAGTTCATCCTCTGTATATCTTGATCAATAATGCTCACAAAGTATGGACACTTCAGAGGATGTAGCTTTCAAACTCTACCAAGTCTCTCTTGAGTTTTCTAAGGGATGTAGAACTAAGCAGATGACATGTTCCCAACATCCAGGCTAATCCCACTGCTTAATTTCAAATATTTGTTCAAATATAGCACTAAAATTCCCCTGATAAAGTCTAGGAGAATCTAAAAATAATAGGACAACATATTTTCCTAGGCCTTTGCAGAAATTTTACTATTGCTGCTGATGATTTCTTTAAAACCAGCAGTCTGACATATACAATAATAATCGAAATATTGCGGTCAAGCAGTAAGAGTTTGATGAAGTTGCAAGAAAAAAATAACTTAGTGTTTTAAAAAGTATAGGCCATACACCCTCCATATAAAAAAATCTTTGATTTCTCTTTGGTTTCATAGAAGAATCAAATATCAGACTGGAACAGCTTTAAGGAAATTCCTGTCTTTTATAGGACATTTGCTAAAACTGGGATTAACAGAGCTAGGAGCCCATCCAGTGATTTACAACTACAGCTAAAACACAGATAAACAGAAGAAAGACAAAAGGTTTACATCAAAACCTTTGTTATCCAACTGAAAGCATAACTGGAACTTTTAGTAATACAAGGATTTTTCTCTCTCCCTGTAGGCAAATTCACTATTATGATTTGGAGAGCACTTGGCAAAGTCAACACACAAAGTCAATTCAGTTTTCTATGCCCAAGTATGTATTCAATAAGACAAAACTTCTACTGATTTTTGAGACAGTTTTTCTTGACTAAGGCACTAGAAATTGTGCTATGCTAATTACTCGAAGCCTAAATTATCTTACCACTAAGCACTAGGCTGAGCTACTGTGTTGCTGTAGTACATTCTAATTCATTTTCATATGGCTTTGATATTGTGCAGTATTTAATACAATTTAGTGCATTGTAGTTCACTTAAAGTATGTTAACCACCATTCAAAATGAAAGGGGGGGGCATTTTGTCATACAGGTTTCTCATATACCTGCGGCTTGCCAGAACACTTCTTCCAATATCTTGCAGTTGCCCATATTGTGGTGTGCATGTTGTACAGGACATATATTTCTTCAGTAGAACATGGACCAGAGAAAATCCTATCTCTAATAAAATATCTGGTCCCTATGCAAAATGTTTCCTAATGATGAAAGAGTAAGCTTCTGTGTATAGAGAAAATATTGGCTTCCCAATCAACCATCTGGTGTATAGTGGGAATGGTCTGAGTATCTTTCTCAGTTGGAACATTTGGAAAATGAATATACTGTTGCTACAGCTCAGACTGTTGGCCATGATGTTTGTGATAATGCTGTTGATTTACCAGATGTCCTGCAAATTCCTGGTGTGGTAGTGTTTCCTGCTCCTACTGAAGTCTTCATTATGTGATGGGTTTATGATTGCAGTCATTTCTCACAGGGTAGGAGGGAGCTGAGAACTGTGTCCAAGCACAGCATGGAATCCATCATCTACTCACCATTCAGTTTGCAAATCAAAATCTATACCAACATGTTGCTTCTAGATCTCTAAAAATTACATGGGAGTACATGTAAAGATTTGACTAATATCACTGGCATATTTTCTCATTTTTCTAAATCACTCAATGCCCAATACAGATGCTTACACATCTGTTTTCACGTAAGCATGCCCATTACTTTTCCCTACTTTCCGAGTAGCATATAGGAATACAAAGGGGAGTACTAAATTCTGTGTTTACTCATTATGCTCAAAAGTGTATCTGAGTTTTGAATGCTTCACCACTCTGCCCCTGTTCTGTAACAATAGATTAATGAAGATAATACATGATGTACAGCTGAGCACCTAGGCTCTGACTTAAGAAATTAACTCATCTCTTTTACTTTCAAAATGAATTAGCGCATGTGCTGCTTTCTCTTTTTGTTTCATGTTGTCAGTTCAGAGATGAGATATCTATTGGGGTTATCTATCTATTGATGGGGCTCTGAGTAACCTGGTCTAGTGGAACGTGGTGGAAGTAGATGATCTCTGTTTTAAGGTCCCTTCCAAGCCAAACCATTCTTTGATTCCATATCGGTACCTGTAGAGGAATCACAGAATCACAGAATAACAGAATATTCTGAGTTGAAAAGGATCCCCAAGGATCATCAAATCTAACTCTTTAAGTGAATGGCCCATACAGTGACTGAGCCCTCAACCTTAGCATTAGAAGTATAATGGAGGCCAAGGCACACAGAGACAGAAAAAAAGTGTATTACAAAAGACTAGTAAATAAATGAGTCTATTTTCATCTCAATACTAACATGCTCACCATTCTTGTTTTCATAATGTGAACACTGCTTAGTGAGCACACTTTGGCCATAATGGTACCTTTTAGGTCTGAAGTAAAAATGGTTATCACTGGTCAAGAAGAAGTCAGAAAATGCACAAGGACTTATAAATGCCAGGTTGGCAAACAAATATGAAAAAATATAAACATTATATTCAAGTTTAACAGATAGACAATAACTTTCTTCATCCTTCACTTTATTTTGCATGAATGTTTACGAGTTAAATTACTCATTTCGATTCAAGGAATTCATATTACATAAGTACTGAGATCCTGAACTACCTAACAGATATTTAAAAGATGAACTTACCTTTCTCACAGGCATTTCAACATGTACAACACTCAGCTTGACTGAGTATCACAATAAGCAGTAACTTCTGGTAGCAGTATATAAGGAGCCAGGGATCTGCCTTCGTGAAATGCCATTCAGGCAGCATAGTCTTCTGCACACCACAGAATTGTGTTCCATCACAAGTGCAGGCAAGTCTAGTTTTAGTGGATATTCATGTAAAATAATAGAGAAAATACCAACACATCTGTGATTAGGTGTCTACAATGTCCACAAAATCTGATACTGGAGTCTTGGTATTCCAGAGTTCCTATGGCACAGCATTAATAACAAATTTGCTTCACAGCTCTTTTTTTTTTTTTTTTTTTTGCTAGACAAGGGAATTCTTTGCCATGGGGGGAAAAAAAATCTCAGTAAGAAGCAAGATTTTTCATCCTTCATGGTTCATGCAAGAGAGCATCATTTTCTGTGTGCAAAAATAGATCCTAGACTACATGTTGACTATGGGCTATTAATCTCAACCCAGAAAATGGCATAGTATATATTACTTGTGTCATTTCCACAATCAGAAGCAGGCAGTCTTTCTGAGATATATACAAATTTCCTATAAAGGAGCATAGGTTTTCTCATGAAAGTTTCACCAGTGCTTTATTCAGATAGATTGGAATACCTCCTTTCTCTCATATAATGCTTGTCTCGAGGCTATCCAGATCCAGCTACAGTGAGAAACTATAAACCAAGTTCTGTCAGTGAGAGCAAATTTTACAAAGCCTCTCTTGTAAAGGAAATGAAGACAGAAAATATTCAATTTGTACTGAAAAGAAGGTGATTCCACATGGCTGATTCCACTGACTTTGCCCAGTGTGAGATCTCTCATTCCTCATCTCATTACCAAAAGCTGTCTTTTAGCACACTTAATTTCCCCCAATATTCTGGATTCTTCCCAGGTGAGCTTCACACAAAAAATGTGAGAGGCATGGTGCAGCTGGTACTGCTCAGAGTCACTGATTAGGTAACTAGGATCATCCAGGTAGGAAACCTGAAAACAATTATGTGTTTTGTTAGGGCTCATTGTATGAATCACTCTTGAAAGGTGGTGTGTCATCTCAGAGAGTGAGGGACAGCACAAGGAATTGGTCACTTGAAGACCCGTCCCAGGTGATTTGGACAGGCAACTCACAGTAGCACAGATCTCTCAGAAGTACTGTTTACAAGACTGTTATGATCAGCAATTTCCAAGCTGCTTCAAGTTGTGACTACATTTCCAGTTGAGATACATTTGCAGAAACCATTTAATTTCTTTCAGATGAATGCTCCTTCTCACAACTATTATCTATGGAATTGCTGCCTCTGCTGCATCCCACTCCATAATATTGTCAGTAGGCAAGACTAAGGCAAAAACAAAAACAAACAAAAAAAGAACTCAGGGGTTTTATGTGTTATCTCTTATAAGTCTGGCTGTGTTTAAAATGTTGGCTCAAATAACTCCAACACCTACCTCTCTGCTGGCAGATATCACCTCAGTTATAAAGCCTGCAGAAAAAAATAAGGCACAGCTTGAGTATCTTAGCCTGACTGGTTTTAGATCTCTTTGCTGATGAAGGTGGATTTAACCAACATGCCAGAATGTAAAACAGAATGGGTAGAGTGCAGGCAATTCCTTTATACCAGCTTCCATGAGAGTACTGGTATCTTCTGGCAAGAGGTAGGACAGACAACTGAGGACTGTAACATCTTAAGTTATCCCAGTAAGACTTGCCAGAGTTCTTATGTCACAGTTCACACACTACAGCAGTTTCCGTTTAACAACAATGCCATTTAAAAGTTAAATATTCCAGTTCTCAGGGGTGAATCTGTTAAACTTTAACCTGTCTCTAAAGTGAAAAAAAAAAAAAAGGATGAAGAAGTGAAAATTTCAGTAGACACTGAAATTGGATTTGATCCAGTTTTATGAACCCAGGTTGTTCCCTTAATCAATACTTTTTGGAGAAAATTTATGTCTCACCTTATCTCATCCCTAGTTTTGGGTCAGGTCATTTTCTTTCCGAATTAGCTTTCTCATTTCCAATGCCTCCTTCAAAAGTAATAAATTTCATGCTTGTTTCCAAAAGGGATTTCTTTTTCCCCAGAAGCTGTGGATACAGCAAATTGACCATAATACATTTACAATTCTGTCCTTAGTAGATCTCGAGTTAGTAAAGCATTTAAAAACATTAAGACTAATAATTCTGGGTAATTGTAGGTTGTACATTGCCTGTTGGGACTCTGGACTTTCAGATATACCATAAATCTTTCTCTGGATATTGCAGTTGGTTGATTTTTTCTCTTCATCATTAAGTGCTGGGGCTGATAGAGATCAGCTGCTTCACTTTGTAAGTTAGCATTCTCTCACCTGCTCTGCATGACTACTGAACTGAGGTATGTTGTGACAGTCTGCCCACTCTTCCCTGTTCAGATTAATGAATACAGCTTTAACTGTTAATTCAAAGGCAGTCAAGCTTATATCCAACAATTAGAGTACAACTTTCCTATTCAGATAGTGTATATGTAATTATTCAGATAGTGTATATGCAATTTGGCACAGTCGTTTATACCAGTTTGGGGTTAAAGTGTGTTTCTGCTCTAAAACTGACTCTGTAAAAACAACTTCAGGATTCAGGGGGCTCCCAGTTTGTTTTTCCTCAGACACCCAAGGGAGATTCCCTATTTTTTCCCACAAAGATGTTTTTTTTTCCCAACTACTAGTTTGAAGATTGAACCTGAGCTAGGAAAAAACCCTATCTTCTTTCCACAGCATGCATATTTTCCAATAATAAAAATACTGCAGCCTCATTTTTGCCCTTAGTTGCATCTGAGTAACCCAACTGAAAGAAAACCAAAAAAGATATTGGCCTGTGATGGTTGCACAGGTAAATCCCAAGGGATAGCAAGTGTTGAGCCCTGCAACAGGCATAGGCCTTAACTGATTGGTGCTGGACGGAATGAAGCTCTCACAAACATCTTCTTCCCCATCCGGAGCACACGTAGGAAACTGCTCATTTCACCATATGCTGTGATACAAATAGTCTTCCCAACATTTGCCTAAAATGTAAAATAATTCATTCATTCATTACAGCATTTGAGTCAGAGACAGGTTCCACAAATGTCAAAGGTAAACTCTTCAAGTTAATTTAACATATTTTTTCTTGTTCTTCCCACTTCTTTATCACACATTCATGCTGAAATGGGGAATCTGACTTTGAAATATCAGCTCTTTTAAGGTTCTCAGGGAATTTACACCTCGAGTGTAAAGGGATTATTTATACATCTGAACAGGAATGCACTGAACCGAAAAGCACAACTCTGAAGATCCAAATTCAGTGTCTAGTTCTAACTTCCATGGCCTTAGTATTTTGCTATAGAATGGTAACAATAACACTTCATTTTCATCAAAAAATTCTAATGTTTAAAACTTGTCTCTTCCAACAGATAGATAGATGAGCTGTCACTGTGAATGGTCAAGTCAGTGTATGTCTCTAGAGGTAATTTAAAGTTAACAAGTGAATCCTTCATTATAGGCCTATCTCCAAAGCTCCACTGAACTACTTGAAAACATACAATTGGACACATGACCCTCATAAAATGTGATTAAATCCTGGCAAATGAGAGACTTTTAAATTCCAGGGACCCGATCTAAAACAGTAAGTGATATTTAAGCAAGAAAGAAAATTAATTCCAGTCTAAATATCTGAAAACCCAGGAACTTTGCTATGTGACTGTTACCTTCTGCCATCTTTTACTTGGTGGACCTTAGATTAAGAGGAGGGCTTGGGTCAGAGACCTATGAGAACATTTCTATGACAGGGAAATTCATCTCAATTTTTTTTTTCTTCAAACCTCTCTACTCTTTTAGATAGCATTCAGAACAATTAAATTCAGATTATGTTTCAGATGCCAGGAAACTTTGTGTTTCAAAATGCACGTCCCAAGTGAGCAGAGTTGACCTTGGGCTTTGGCATGTGGTTCAAAATTACTGTTCTGCAGTGTAGAAATTAAAATGGTGAAGAACTGGAAAAGGAAGGAAACATTTGAGGAACAAATCCCATTAATTCTTCACTTTTTTGCCAAACTTCAGAAATCGTTACTCAAGTAAAATACAAATCCACAAACACTAAAATGCAGTCGGTGATAGACACTTACTAGAAGAGAAAGGAGCCCCAGATCAAGATTCAAGCAGCCCCATGCTGAGCATGATAAACCTATACAGTTCAAGTCCTTGTAGCATTGATGCTTTCTAATTAGCCAGATGCCATCATCATAAAGAGCCAAAAGAAAAACATTCCATGCCAAAATCTCAGCACTGTCAGCTAGATTTATTTCAGAAATCTTCTCTTTTCTCTCTTCTCACTTGCTAGCACTCAGGACCAGACATTCAACAGGCCACATACATGTCTGAGTGAGAGGAACCCCTATAGCATTAGCACAGAAAGGTGGAGAAGGATGGAGGGCAGCAGCTGCCAACTCCAGAGGGAAGGCTGCACTCACAGCACAACACCCTGACCTGAGACCTCACCAACACACCCCTGTTTGCCCTCGCTTTCTCTGACAGTCACAGGTTTAATGTCATGTCTCTGTAGCTTTCCTGAAGAAAAAAAAAAGGGCTGTATTAGAAGTTAATAGCCCACTTTCACAGCTACACTGCAAGTGAATGTAATCTTTCTCCTCCTGTGTGACAGCCTTTTTGTGCATTAGATTGGAATGGACTGCTTCTGCCACTGTCCAACATCATGCTGACTTCAATGACTTTGTAAACACAGCCCACAACATTAACAGTGTGTATGCATGCCTGTACATGGGGGCAGCACTTAGGACGTGTGTATTGTCGGTAGCAGGGTGCTGTCAAGGTTTAATCGGGTCAGGTCACTCTCTATTTCATCCCTGAACTGCTGCAATAGATCTGAGTTAGGCAGCTGGGCATTCACGACGGGGATATCTCCCAAATACTTTTCATTACGTGCCCCCAGAGGAGTCTCTGAAAAGACCTGTCGTTTTCACCTGAAACGGCCGTAATGCTGCCAGTCTATTTGCTCTGACTTTGTCTTTAATAAGGTCTTAAAAACCGGTGTATTTGAGGCTCTACAGAAAGAGTAACCTTAGCAGAGAACACAGCTGTTTGCCAGAGGAAAATCCCCTTGAAAACCATTTTTTTGGTTAATTGTAAGAGAAAGGAAGAGTGGGGGATGGAAGAGATATGCACATTTTTAATATAATAACATGTTTCCAATCAAGCTTTACAAGATCCTACACAGCATGGTTTGCAGCGGAGTGCTGAGTGCCGATGCCTGAAAAGAAATATGCTTTTTGATCATTATTTATTCTTCCCTTTCTTTCTCTTTTCCCTTTCAGAGAATAACAAGATTTGTACAGAGGAAGAATCTGCAAAATATATTCCCCCAAATACACCAGCTAGTTAAAGTATGAATGTGTAGACAGTAAAGTTCACAGTAGACAGTTAATGAAGCTGGAAAAAAAAAATGTGAATTGGAGTGTAATGAAAAATTCATACTTTCAGTGCATGAAAAGTAAGTGAATGCCCTTTAATTGTTCGGTTTACTTGCAGAGAGGACAGCCTGAATAAATTGAAAAATTATTGCAGGCTGTTAAAAGGAATAATTCTTGGTCCTCTGCACCTTCGTGCTAAGTTCTTCAACCCTGCTGGCCATGTGAATATATGAGGATGTGAGCCACTATAGTCCATTTATTAGCCTACAGAACCAGGAATCAAATGGGGAGAAGCTGTGTATGCATGAAACCGTCCTCATCCCTCCCCACTTACTCATGGGCTGCTGGAGAGCTGGGAAGCAAGAAATTAGCATTTGTAACACAAGGAACGAAAGGAAAGTTGTCACTACTGCTAGAGGGACAAGAGAGGAAGGGTTGCCACTGAGGGAGGCCTCTTGGTTCATTTTCCAGTAGCACAGCACCTCTCTCCCTGTTCTCCCTGCTCTTTTGACAAAAGCATAAATCTTTTTTCAGAATGCTTTTCCAAATGGGCTGGAAAGGGAGGTATGGAATTATGTAGAAGCAAATGCCAGATGCAAGACTGCAGTCTGAGAAAGGCTGCAGTTGTAATGGGACTCTGGTTAACAGAAAGGATAAGGTGGGAGGAAAGGGGTAAAAGGAAGTTGGGGAAGTCTGATGAGATGCTGAGACTAAAGGAGAAATTACAGTAGCTGCATAAGGGGTCTGCCCTTACTTTCTTTGTGTACAGATTCCTCCCAAATAGCTCCTCGCACTGCTGAGCAGATTTCAGCACTTACGCTCCTGTTCCTATTTTACAGCAGCATCCTTAAAGAATGTTTTCCTGTTAAATGTGGATCTGCACATGCTTCAGAGAGCATTGATACTGTGTCTTTCATCAATAAAGCACTGCAAAAATGCTTGATTAAACCCCAAAATAGCATCACTTTCATTGAAAAGAGAAAATTTACAAGTATAAACTAATTACTTAAAAAAAAAAAAAAAGGGGGGAGAAAAAAAGAAAGGAAAGCGATACAGAAGAAATTACCTTCAAAGGCTCACAAATTAAACTCATGTCAGAGTCAGGACCTGCAGCTCCTTTTCCTACTGCTCTATTCAGCTCCCCAAGCATACTTTCACAATGGCAAGACACCCCAGCGCTATTCAATGTTCATATTGCATCAGATGAGTTTCTCACTGTGGGAACTATCAGTCCATGACTTTTAAAGAAATATGATAGGAGCTCTATGAGTTCAAGTATAATCAAACTGAACAAGAAACTTTCACTGATGTTAGGGTTAAAGATTTTGCCTGATATCCTCAAAACCAGCTAGTCATGGAGTGGCTGAAATGAATTTACCTTGGTTTTGTACTCTGAGTGCAATAATTTGTCGCAAGAGGGTTTTATGTCCTCTTCACTGTGAACAGTGCAGCAAAGCAACTCTTAAGCAGCTTGCAGTGGCATAAATGGGCAAGAAATGTCTCCATTCTGGCATGTTTGTACATTTTTTTTCAATGACAGTCTAAAATGCTAAGTGAATTGTTTCAATTTCACATCCATTAGCAGAAGAAAAGACCAAGTAGGTCAAGGCTGTCATGTTAGACCACTTAAATAAATAGTAATAGTCTGACATCTGACCAAAGGAAAATTTCTCCCTTTAGCACATCTACTAGTTCTTTATTGAGTCTGGTCTGAACAAGATGTAATTAAAACAGTGCAGTCTGAAGTCAGTGAAGTTGCAGCAAGGGAAATTTTCCCATTATTTTCCAAGCAGATAATCATCAGTTATCATTAGTCAACCTATTCAGGCAGTAGGCAATATAGAAGGATTACTTTTAGATCATGTACATGCATTTGATCTTTTTTATTTCTACAGAAGCAAAAAAGAAAGTCAATTCTATGAACAGCTAGAGTCGAATTTCACTTGTGTGTATGACAGCAAAGCAGAGCTTTGTAAAAGCTGATACGTTGGCGTGAGGTGACTTTCTTCTAGAAAAATCTCAACTTTGTGCTGATAACAACAAAACAGTGCATCCTTAATTTCACTCAGGCCTCTACAGAAACTAAGACTGCACAAGCTCATCAAGAGAATATGCAAGATACACTGCATTAGCAGTAAACAGAAAAATGTAACTCTACATATAGGCTTTTTCACACACTATTATATCTTTCAGCTGTCATCATTAACTGCAATTCTAGAAATGTCTTGTTGTTCTCTTGCCTTTGAAAAATAGATACAGTGATTATGATAGATTTTACTTGGATATACTGAATAAAAAAAAATCCCTGACAGGTATATACCACTTTTATTATGTTTCTTCAACACATGTTCATCATTATAATGATTGAATTTGAAAATTTACACATCTCTAGAGAGAAGAAAAGCTAAAATCTATAAATTGTTTTCCCATGGCAATTAGAATGAAAGTCAAACCTGGAAGACTAGTGGCAACAGAGCTTTACATATTTGTATAAAAGATGAACCCTTATGTCTATTCACTGTTTATCAGAAAAGGAAAGAGAGAGATACAGCACTGCAGCCTAAGAAAGCTGATAATGAGTTTTGCTTCACGATATTTGGTGGCTCTTGTGAAAATAACAACAGCAATGACAAAACCAAGGTAGGACATCACGGAAACAGCAAGATGTACAGTAGAAATTAGGATGGTATTGTTGGTACTAAAGGATAGCTATCCTCTGCAAACTGATGTAACTGTGTCAAATGAAAGCCAACTTTGTACTGATCTCCTTGTCATATAAAAGGCAATGACTCAGTGACTGTCACTTAATGTGCATCTGTTTTGAATGAACAGTAGCATTCATCCACTTCATAATAAGGATCCTGTTGTGAATAATATAATAAGCATGTGCAAGATAAAACCCATCAAAAGTGAACGTGTCAGTCAGAGTGATAAATATGCTGATAAATATGTTGATTCCTCCCCACCTCCAGCTAAAACATGACAAAGCACATGTAGAAAAATGAAAATGTTTCCACATAAGATAATAAATTTTAAGATCACAATAAAATGCACAAGAGCAATTTCCACCTGAGACAAAGTAAATGCTTCCCTTGTATTACCACATCTGCAATGTGGTATTAGTGTTGATTGGCTGATCTTTGAGTTGGGATGTTATAAGACTTTACACAACTTCAAAGTGCTTGTCAAATCCTAAATGGAATGAACCTACTCATTCATAGGGAATTACACCTGAAATATGCATTGGAGCAATTTTATTTTCTTTTAGCTGAAATCTAACTTTATTAATGCAGTCTGTAACTAACATTTGTGATACTGCATTGATGTGTGCTGCATGCAAATGTTCCACAAGAGAGATTAATGGCCTGTAAATTGAATAGAAGCCATGACACTATCACTCTTTCTGATGCCAAACAGTGGCACTTGACTGCATGGATGGGATTCAGTTGCATAAATATAGGCAGTCAATGCCATCTGAAACATCCTAACATCTTCTAATATCCATGCAGGGCTGGCAAGCAAGACTGGCAGAGCAATGCTCTCCCAAGCTTCAGCTGCTGCTCTGGAAGGCATATGTCTCTCATGGGACTTGGATTGTATCTGCTAGCCCAGGCTCAGATACAGAATTTCAAATGGCAGTACATGTCTGCGTTTAGGCATCTGACTCCACCCTTGCTGATTAAAATTGTGTCTTAACTGTAAACTATCAGAAAGCTTCTAAGTCCCAAGCCAATGAATTTGTCTTAACATCAGTTCATTCCTCTCATCTGAGCTCTTTGCATACCACATGTAAGACATTGTGTCATTTTATGGTGGTATTATGGGACTAATGCCAGTGATGCAGCTGAAGTCCTAAAGTAGTTTTGCTATTTATGACCCTTCCTTGTAAAATAGCTTTCACAAGATGTACAGCTCACTAAGAAAGATGATACAATGTCGCCTATCCCTTACTCGGTGCTGTCTATAATTGACAGGCATGAATCTGTTTAACTTTATTCACATGACCCTAATGAATCCATTTTCTTCCTGTTTTAACAGTTGGTAGAATACAGACCTAAATGGCTAGGTATTATACTCCCCTGTGGTACTTTCTTTCCTCATTCCCAGGATTACATGGTGAAGTCACCATAAAAAAATCATCCATCGTATTTAAGAGGAACTAGAGAATTGAATAGCAGCAAGCACTTGATTCTTCATCACTGGATGGTAGCAAGAGCCAGGTGCTTTTTTTAATGGTTGACAATGTTTTTTTCTTGCTCCTCATAGCAATTTAGGGGGATTATACTTGCTGTCACCCTTTGCAAAATTACCTTCAAGCACTTCTGCTTATATGTCATACTTCCCACCTGCTGCCCCACTGTTTCACTTGTAAAACCTTAATTTGGTGCTTTAAGCATTTATATATCTCTTTGCATCTTCAAAGCAGTGTACATGTGTTAATTAAATTACATGCCTAGGAAATAACAAAGTACAAGATACAAAGGCATTTTAAGCACACAGACAGACTAACAAGTTCTAGCACAACAGGAATAAATTAATAATGACCTTTTATAATGACTGAATTGTGTGGCTTTGTTTTTCTTGCAAACAATAAGCCAAATAAAATTGTTAGGAATGGAAACATAACAACCTTGATGTCAAAAGTTTGATGGACCTGCAGACCTAGAAACCAAGTTATATGCCACTGCGGGGGGGGGAAGGGGGAAGGGTGGAATACCAAGATCCCAAATGAAAAATTATTTAATGCATGTCCTGGCTTCCACAGGAAGGACTTCTGTATGGAAAAGAGCTATTTGTCACAGATGGCTTTATTCACCCTATATGAAAATACAGATGGAAAAGACAGTATTTTGACATATGCAGATGTGTCTCTATAGAGTCTTGGGGTCACTTTTTACCAGGCAATAGCTCCACAAAGAAATTTATGAAAGATATCCCATGGCCACTGCCATGTCTCCTCTCCAAATACCAGTCCTCCAGCCTTTACCTAGTTGCTACCCAGACAAGGATGTACACATAGTCTTCAGGCTTCTGATTCATCCATGATTTCACACACAAAGTTCCTTTGACACACACAGTTCTCTTTTTGAGCAATCCCAGCACACCTTGGCCTTGATCACACTGACAAATTTTCTGCCTAGATCCCTTCCCAGCCTTATAAGGATCTATCAGTTTTACCAGGAGCACTTCTTCAGGCATAGGAGATTGTAATTCAGTTTCTGCCCCCACCTAAGAAAACCTGAATCTATTACAAAAACTGAAAAGGATGATCAGTTCATATTATCCTTTTGGAACATAGAAGTGAAATGGCATCTCTTTTTTTTCCTGCACTACAGTTGTAAAGGCCTGAACTACTCTTGGTCCTTCAAAGATATGCTGTTTAACTCACAAGGACGATAAAGATTTGGACATCCTCTACAATAGGAAGGAGCACAGAGCAGCTTGTTAAATGCAAGCAAGGCTTTAAAACATTTTTTTCCAGATTTAGCCAATGTAACTGTAATAACTACCTGAATTTTCTAGTAACTACCTTTGAGTAAGCAATCAGCATGCTGGCTTCGGTGCAAAACATGCTTAACTGATCATTCCTCTTCACTATCTAAGAGACCTAATTCAGGTGATGTAAATTTTATTGGGTGGATGAATAAGTACAGGTTAGGTGAGTCAACATTCAGCATTCAGCCATTTTAATTGTAAGGCAACAGCTCCATTGGAGATTTTTTTACAAAATAATTACATTTCCTCATTCTGATTTCTGCAAATATGACTTTTGGTAGCTAAGACATCTTTTTTGGCTGAGGCTGACCTATATAATTGCCACATACAAACATCCAAATCTAGGTCATTAAAATTTTTCCAATACACCACACTATTCACTGTATAGAACTTCTTCATTCATATGAGAAAATCGGTTTTGACTCGTGGGAAAACATTTTGTTGTTAGTCTTTTTAATAAGATTTCATTATCCTCACAAAAATGAAAAACGAGGAGCTGAGAGATTATTTGCAGGGATGTCCGTATTCATTTCAGTCTGCAAAACTACTGTGTGTCTGTGTGTGTGTGCATTTATGTGTGTATGAGAGAGAAAAAAAGAAAAAAATTTTTCCAATTCTTCTCTTACTTACCTCTTTTTCATTTAGAAATATTTATTAGTTGTGTGAAGTCTAAAACTCATAAAGCAAAAATAAACCTTTCCAGGATACCTATGATTTCTTAGCATCTTTTCCAGATTTTGAGAAGGAAATCTAATCTCTTTAAGGTGAACTAATTGCAACTTTTCTTTTATCTTGAAAAGAAGTAGGGGCAGGGGACAAAAGGTAAAAAAAAGGACAATGGTGTGGGCTGAGCTGTGTCGTTCTTTCCTTGTACAGATCAATATGTGAAGCCCATTGTAGTACACTTACAACTTTGCCTTTGAAACAGATCAAGCTGGGTCAATGAGACAATCTTTTTGTATTAAACCTTCTTTCTTCTGTAGTCTACGGACAACTTGTGAACCGAGTCTTCTGCTGGGTAACTACAACAGCACCTGCTTTCAAATGAGGCTTGCTCATAATCAGTTCTTTGTGTCTTTTGTGTGTGTGTGTGTGCTACTCTACTTCCATCAGCAGTTTAACAAGTACAGAATATTTTAAAGCCTTTGATCCTAAGAGCTCTTACTCATGCAAGTTGTCCTCAGTCACACCACAAGTCTCACTGAAGCACTGGATAAGAAAAAAATAAATAGCATTTTGTGTATAAATGTCTGAAACACAAGAGAACGTAGCATTCCACAGTCAGATATACTTTCTTTTAAGGACAACTGCATTTTGGGAACATAATAAAACAGTTCAGAAACACAAAAGGTAATTTAGCAATATTTCATGGACAAATACTTCATAGTTTTAGAGCCAGGGGTTTAGAGGACAGTCTTTTGTAGAATCCGAGAAGATAAGGGGCTAATGTGTATGTCTCAAACACCAATAGCCAGATGTCTGTGGAGCCATCCAAGGGCTGTTGGTAGTGACAGATGAGGATTGATGGTAATAGCCAAGGATTGTTGCTAATAAAATACTATGGGAAAGAACAAGATGTGGCTGGAGAAGAGGGACATGAGGAGACAGGGCAGCATTTTGTTGGTCAGAAATCCCCAGTTTAGTTTCTGGAGATAAACACAAGCACAGGAATGAGGCCAAGAAATGGGCATGAACTGTAGGGGGGGATTAAGACCAACCAGGAGCCCTGAAGCTCCATGACCAGTTTCCAGAAAGATCTGAAAGAACAGACTGCACATGATAACTAATTCCCATAGCAAACAAGGAGCCCGTCTCCAAGGCAGGGAAACCTGTTCATTAAAAGATATCCATTTGTGAATCTTGAGTGCTCCCTTCACCTTAAGGATGGGACATCACACCTTTGCTATCGGAAGGGATGCATTCTATAGCAAAGGTTTTGGAAAAAGTCACAAATTCTGGGTTTGCCTTTAATATAACTGGCCTGCACTTGTACCTTATATCCCGTATATTCAGGAAGGTAATGCAGATTTCACAGCTCATCTTTGATGTGCCTACAAGATACTCAAAGAACAGTTTTCCTCTTCTTCCAGCAGTGATACTGGCTGTAGCACACCAAGGACTCTTTCTGCAGGTGCAAGAAGCACCATACACCTTTGGCACTTCTGCATTGCACTGACTGGCACAACTGTCATCGTCATTACCTACTCTCAGAGAGGTGTGAAGCTTTTTGCACTCTGTCTGTGTTGGTAGAAATGAATCACATACAGTCTCATTCAGGGAAACAGATTTACAGCTGAAGAAAATGACAACATGGGAAATCATAATACTCAAATTTTTACAAAAGGTCCACTAAAAAAATAATAATTATATTTATAATTTCTCCCATTCTTTTATGTTAAATTATTTCAGTCCTGTCCCTCCCTAAAAATCTACACAACCGATAGTGCATACAAGAAGCTGACTCTTGGGAATGGATCTGTTTGTGGAGTTCAAAGATACAGCATTCAATAGCACCCTAAAATAGGCCTGTACTTATAAATCATGTCTGGATAGACATCCCTGGAAGTATTATTTTCAGGGACATTACAGTGACATTGATTACACATTTTCATTAATATCTATTGAAAGTATCTACCAGAGAAAACAGTTCTCCCACAGTGAAAGCTATCACCCTTTGAAAACCCACTGAACTGTACTGAAATTAATTATAAAGACACATTTTAGAAATTAAATTGGTTTTCTGTTTACTAATGCAGCTTACAATGTGGAAATATATATTTTTTAATATATTCTACAATACTGAAATTCTCTTGAAGAAATTCAAAGTACACATTTTATTCTGAGTTATGAAAAAGCAATACTCCAAAGGAAAGAGTTTAAAACTCTTTCTCAAAAGTTAGCCTTATGTAAGCCCTATAAAGAGTCTGTGACCTAAGGAAAGATCTAAGCTTCACTGGGTCAGAAACTGAATTATATGGGGGATGGGTAGATGGAGTTCTGGTTCCCACTCCAAGAAACGTCTACACCTCCAATCGACACCTGCTTAATATAAAATGTACAAATTCAAACTTTTGCTATGTGAAAAACTGCTCTGAGAACTGCAATACTCAAGTACCTTTTTGGAACTCTCAAATAGCACCTTGATTAAGTGGGAAAAAAAATATAAGCACAACGTAATTATGAAAGATTGAGCTGGCAGAGTCCTAAATTTCTGTGAGAGTTTAATTTTCTGCTGGGTTAAAATTTGTGACTGTTGATATGGGACCCACATAAGGTTCACAAGTTTTCTTAAATATCTTTAAATTAATCAATTTCAGGCCACAACTGCTGCCAACAACTGTGAGTTTTCATGCCATTAGAAAGCAATTAAAATTAAAAATTTAAACAAATATTTCTGTTCTACAAGAAAATTATTATTTCAGGTACTAACATAATTACTTGATGTTTCTGCATCTTCATGCTAAAGAACATAAAAAAAAAAAAAAATAACTTCTGTTTTAAATGGGAACTCTGTACGTGTACCCTCAGCTCCAGTTCTGCAGTGAAGTTTCCAGCTTAGCACATGCTACATCTGCAAACGTAAGGATATAATAATGATCACAAAACACATTAGCCGTCCTAAAACCTCTAATAGCACTTACAGGGTACTCACTCCTCTATCTAGAACTCACACACATCCTAAAAATTATAAGTCATATCCCTGATCTGAGATGTGAAAATTTATCATGAAATTGAAAGTGAATTATTTCTTGATTGAAGTGACATGAAAGCTTAAGACTCTGCTCTGGATAAAACAGGCTACCACACCTCTTGAAATGTCTGCTGTAACCAGGAAGTCAATAAGGAGAGAGCAGAGGTAACATAGGACTTAGCAGAAGTCCATGGCCAAAGGGAGTGCAGCAAATGACCAGGAAGTATCTGAAATGGCAATAACTGTCTGTGTTTAGGCATTCCAATTGAGCCTGTAATCCTAGCTACCAAAGAAAAAACATGCTGCTTACAAAAATTCTAATTTTTCTCCTTCCTCTTTCAAGGATGAAGCAATCCAGCTCTGAAGTATATGAATTTGGATTGAATTCTGTATTGCTACCAAGAACAAGCATGGCTTCCATCATAGTCTCCATTCTCTGTGTGACTTGGTGCTGCTGTCTCAGCCTTCCTTCTCCTCTGGATGTCAGGTTGTTAATTTAGTGGCCTTCCTACAAAATAGAATGCAACAAAAGCAGTGTAAAGCACAACACAAACCAAAACTTAATGCCATATCAATAACTGTAAACTGTTCTTTCTAATATATATGGCTTTCTCTTGTTCTCCCTTTCTTTTTTCTTCTCATAATTTTGCTTGTTAACTTTATGGTCAAGAATGTCAATTCTTCTGAAAAGTCAGGCAATAGAGACATCATTCACACATGTTTTTAAGCAAATTTGCAGAAATCCCCTAAGATTTTAGACAGTCTTGGCAAAATACATGCATATATACATACACATATATATATGTATATACACAGCTAGGCGGCAAAGTAAGCACTGTGCAGTTTTTTGTTTTATCGGCTAGCATTGCAAGAACTGATGATCTGAAGAAACAAAGCTATTCTAAAGGCAGACTAACCAGGAATACTGGAGAAAGCATTTTCTACTAAGATTCAAAGTGAAGTAAAGAAAAATGTTGTAATTACAAGTAACACAGTCCTCTGAGATTCCAGCAATGTTAAAAATCAAGTGATTACCATTTAACTCCTTTCAATCAACTTTGATGTAATAACGTAGCATGAGGGACTCAGACAAACAGTAGTTTAAAAAAAGCAGAAAATTATGTGAAAAATAACCCTTTCATTACCAAAGTGATTTTTATGTTTGAAAGATGATTGATTGACAGCCTCAGGTGGAGTCCTCTGTGTAGCAGCAGAGAAAGTTCATTGCAGTCAGCAGTGAAACAAATACTCTCCTTGCAACACTAGTGCCTTAGATTAGGTTGCAAGGTTATCTGTAGGCAGGCTGGATGCACAGGGTTACAGAGGGAAGTTCCAAGGCATGTGAAAGTAAGCAAATTCTAACGAGAGAGAAGAAAGGGGTGGTAAGGATATTAGTCTATTTGGGATTTAAATAAAAGGAGTTTAAAATTACTTTAAAATCAGAGTTATTTATAGCAATACGATCTTAATTATAGTAAAAATTGTCACCATTACAAGGATTATTATCCACCTTTACAATAATATTTATTCAGCATTGATCAAACTATTTCAAATGGGATATAGAACATGAACGCTGAAAAGGGCAGAAAATCCTAGAAAATCCTCAGCTTGTCCCAGTGCTCACAATCATCTTTATCTGCAAGCCTAGTAGTAAAGCAGTGTGCCGTTGTTACATCAGCACGTGCTCAGACGGCAGGAGAGGCTTAGTTTGGCCCATCATAAGACACTTGCTTTACAGACTTAGCAAGGAAAAACTGGGATGTCACAGACTAAGTTTCCATCTTGTCCATGGAATTTTGGAACTCTGTAGTATAAATACCAGCCTGAATTTTGAAACCTTTGTTGTAGGAATATTGGGGGATTTTTGTTTGTTTGTTTGCATCAAGAGAGACTGGATTGGCTGTATAATGCAATTAGTGATATCCTTAATCTGATGTGGATTGACAAATTGCACAGCACAATCACTCTTCCAAGTCAAGGTTAAAGACATGGCAGCTGAAGAATGAATCTTTCACATGTAGCATTGTTTTGACAGACACCTTGTACACATAAGCACTGCAGAAACTGGAGGAACCCTTTACAAAATCGCAGCTGGGGCATTTTTTCAGCATCAATGTGTTGATGTGGTGCTTAGGGACATGGTTTAATGGTGGACTCGACAGTCTTAGGTTTCTGGTTGGGACCAGTGATTTTAAGGGTCTCTTCCAGCCTAAATGATTCTATGTTCCTATGATTCTATATAACTGGCTATATGCATAATTAACCTTCACATCACTGTTTTGCAGGACACTTGGAGTTCTGGTCCCTCAGATATATTGCTTTCAGGTTGTGGAGATTGCAGATTTCACTAACTTGCCAAATAGCTGAAGACAGCCCAGAGCTTGTGAAGGGCAGTCAGCTAGTATGACTGCAGGTGTGTGTCCTATATGTAACTTGATCTATACAAGTGTATTAGCAAATGGAAAGAAAGATTTGATCATCACAGCGCCGAGAAAAAACAGAATGTGATATCATTATTTTCCTGCTATTATTTATTATTAATGACTAGATTCCTCTGAGAGGGGTCGACATCAATGTCAGTTGCCAGTTCTTGACACTTCTAAGGCAGAGGCCCATTATTAATTAATTATTATTATTATTGTATCACTGCACAGCTGTGTGATAGGTGATTTACAGACATATTCAGGCAGGGTCCCTACATAAAATGTTTAAAATCTAAACCATGAAAATTACAAACAGCACTGCAGACAACTGAGAGTGGGAGAGAGACAAAATGACAGAAGTGATTATGTTTGTTGCAGAGTCACTGAGCAAAACCCTGGCTCAGGGAAGTCCATGGGAACTTTGCTGTTGAGCCCATAGGTGCAGGATTTTGCTTCTTAGTTTTGCTTCTCTTGTTGCTGATTCAGGGGGAGACTCATAGCTTTCAAGTCTATCTTCAGATGTCACTGCAGCATCAGCTCAGTTACAGGTCAGAGAAATTAAATGAAATGTCTCTGGGGTCCAAGGCATAAAGTGCTGAAGAAATTAACTATTTGAAGGATGAGAAGATGAGCTTTAAGAAGTAGCTGGCAGTTATTTAGTGGAAAGCACAAATTATTATGCCTGGTGAATGTGCCATTTTTCCCCCCTGTCCAGCCTCCAGTAGCTACAAGAAACAACTTATTCATAGTTATGTCCACTTCCTAATATAGATAGAGCTCTTTGTCTCTCAGTTACATGTATTTTAACTCAGTGCAACCTTCACGACTTCAGAACTTACCTATTCCACTACATGAGAAAATGCCGTCTCTAGTTTAATCCAATCTAACTGAAACCCCTAAGTGAAGAGCATCTTTGCCCAAAGCTCTCTCTGCAGTAAATATAGAGGGACAATGACATCCAGAGGATGATTCTGCCCATTTAAGAGCTGCATTGCCCTCTGGAGGTTTGTCTTTACCCACTGACTGTGGAATGCAAAGTGACCAGATTCCTAACTCCAGCATCTCAGTGAGATGTCTAAATTGAGTAGAATGAATCCACGCCCCTATGTCTATGCATAATTTAAATCTACACCTCCTTGTAACTCTGCTGCAGACCAAGTAATTGCTGAGATGTAAGTGACAGCAAAAGATAGTCAATAGATAGGAAGACCATTAAGGGCTGTTCGGATTGCTTGTAATTTCCAGGGTGCTTCAAGAGCGCTTTGTGCCCATTAACATTTCACTTATACTGCTCTTAAATGTCAGAACCTGACTGGACTTTCCTCTTCATGAGAGGCATATAGCCAGGGTTTGTATCCTGCACCATACTTATTTATTTACAGCCTATTTTGAAAAAAGATTAGTTCAGTCAATCAAGGATTTTAATACGTTTATATGACACAACAGTGTATAAGTTTATTGACTGTGATTTCATGATGTGGGATAGGGAGAAAGCTATCTTGGAAAAATGTATTGTTATTTTATATGAAATTCATGATGCTATTAAGTTTTTGGTCTCGTATACTATGAAGTGTAGCATTTCAGAGATAAACTATCTTGATGTTTTCATTTCAAAGACAGGTAATAAGTGGAATACAACAATTTCCTGAAACCCTAGACAGGAATAATCTGTTTTATGCAACCAGTCACCATCCTGAGGCTCTTAAAAAGTTTTACTTTATAGCCATTTTGAAAACCTGTAGGATTTGCAATCATGGCACTGGTTGTATAGTAAAGATGGATTATCTGGTTAATAAATAGAGGGAGTGGGACTAAAAAGAGGAATATATCATGAAAGCAAATGACACTTGCATTAAGGGAGAACAGTAGAAAATAGTTGTAGATGGAAATAGATAAAAACAAGAAATTTTGCATTTCAATGATATTTTATGGATCATTCATAATGACACCACTCAGTCTTCCTTCTTAGGCAGCATGATTCTTTTCTCCCATAGTGTCACAGAGGTCGAGAGCATCTCCTGGCTTCCATGCTGTGGGACACTGGATTTGAATCAAATCTCACTAGATTTTATTACTGTGTTGGAACCAACACGTGTGTGTGCTGGGGGAGGGGCCAAGTTGGAATCCACATGGTCAGGCCTGCAGACTCATGGCAGCCACAAGAGCCACATGGCAGGGTGCACAGAGCCCACGTGGAGAAGCTGTCAATCAAAAGGCCTGCCTGGTAGCCACCCCCTGGAACCTCAACCCAAACACTGATTGTCTACACCACCCCTCACTCCAGCTAGGAGAGCACTGAGTGGTCAGAGAGAAGGACATCCCACCTGGGAGGGCTGGCCACAGTAGCCAAACCACATAAATGCAGGAGCACATGTACTCTATCTTGTGTTTTCTCTCAGGACCACCGTTGCCATGTGGAACCAGACTTCCATAGGATTCTTCAGTGGTAGCTATTCTTCTCTTAATATCTTTTCTTAATATCTTTTCTTTCTTTACTCTTTTAATCTCTCTTTTTTTCTTTAGTCGTTCCTTAATCTCATTTGGGTAACTTAAAACCAATGAGTTGTATTTTACTAAATTGTGTGGCTTGGTGTGTGCTGGGTACTTTGGTGAAATGCTTTTCTTGGTTGTATGTTACCCCTTTTAAATTTGCCAAAACGCCTGTTTTCTCACTTAATTAAAAGAAATCTCTCGGGAAACATAAAAAGCATTTTCTCTTTACACTATCTCAAGGTATGAAGAACCAAAGGCTCTGCAAAAGTTCGGGAGGCCAACTCGTAGACTCTTAAATATCAGTACAACACTGGGGCAAGCACATGGGTTGCACTCTGGATCTTAGACATGTTGAGTGCTTTTGCGTTATTGTGCATGCCTCTTATTGATGGGTACATAGATCCAGTATCTTTTTTCCATGCTCCAAACTGGCAGGATGCCACAGGACATTGTCCGAAGGACTATGCTCCATCAGTAAATCCACAGGCACAGTGTCACTTTTACATTGTTATATATTTCTAGATTAAGGCAGTGTTACATTAAACCAGATCAAAGGATAAAAATATAAATTCCTGTCTACCTATGTTTAGCATCTACAGACATACAGATTTCACCAATTTTTTATCTCAAGGAATGTATTTTTCACAGCAGCAGATCTGTTCTGTGCTTGTAGAGTGTCTAGCACTGGACACAGTAGCTTATAAAGCAATCTTCTGGAAAACAATCCAAAGCTAATGACAATAAAGAAGAAATGAGCCAGTAAAGACTGTTTTAAGTAAAGGGAATATAATATTGAAGTCTAATTACATGGTCATTCAATCCCCAACCAGGATATGACTTTGGGATACATTTCTTCATCCCTCCTCATTTAAAGTACACATACAATATCAGTTCCTGAAATACAGACTCAAATTAATCTCAACTAAACTGTAATGCCAGAAATATCACTATCAAAATCTTCCTGATTTACCCTGACAAAACAGGAAGCAATAGATTGTAATTTCACTTGGAAATACTGTGATCGATTATCACCATTTCATTTTTCAGTTACAACAAGATAACTCTGAATTAATGGCCAGTCTTTGCGAACGAAGAACCGGGGAAGGTCTTTACACCTTCCAGCCTGCACATTGGATTTTTTAGGTGAGACACAGTGTGCACGGAACTGAGTCCACCCTTTAATCCTAAAGTTCATCTGCCAGGGCCAAGCGAGCTTGGACGGTGGCAGCGAGGTCCTCAGGACGTAGATGGATTGCCTTACAGGGCTAACGAGCTCCATCTGCCCAGGGAGGGGCCCTGACCGGGAATCGAACCCGGGTCTCTGCGGTGACAGCGCCGCGTCCTTAACCACTAGACCACCAGGGGCTCCCAAACTCTGAATTAATTCTGGTGTAAATGAACTCAGGATTAGGCTTTTGGCAATTTTTTTTTTTTTGACATATACATGGTGAAGGGAGGAAGATAACTCTGGAGAAGAAGTTAACTCTTGAAATGAACTGCATTAATTTGAAAGGACATTTGCCTACCTTTACAGATTATGCAGTTTTTTGGGATTAACTTCATTTCCGTCTTGCAGACCTCTAGGTTCTTCTTCAAAAGTCCTTTCTCTTACCATATGCTATGATCACACGATAGAATGTACAAGTCAGCAGAATTCATCGGTGAACCTCCCCACAAATAGGTCTGAACAATATTTTTGAACGAGAGGTTTAGATAGCCAGTTCAGAGACAATTTTCAATGCCCTTTCAGGGAATATTAATAGGATCTTAAAATGTACAGACTGTAAGGGATAGCTAAAAGGGAATTTCAGACACACTGGAAAATCACATAATCACAGAATATGCCAGGTTGGAAGAGACCCCCAAGGATCATCAAGTCCAGCTCCTGGCCCTGCACAGGACCATCCCTAAGAGTCACACTATGTGCCTGAGAGTATCATCCAAATGCTTCTTGAAGTCTGTCAGACCACTTCCCTGGGGAACCAGCATCCAACAACTCTCTGGGTGACAGGACAAAGGGCGATGGTTTTAAAATGAAAGAGAGAAGGTTTAGATTAGATTTCAGGAAGAAATTATTTATTGTGAGGGTGGTGGAGCACTGGAACAGGTTACCAGGAGAAGCTTTGGATGCCCCATCCCTGAAAGTGTTAAAGGCCAGATTGGATAAGGCTTTGAGCAACGGGGTCTACTGGGAGGTGTTCCTGCCCATGGCGGGGAGTTGGACCCAGATGATCTTTGAAGTGCCTTCCAACCCAAAGCATTCCATGATTCTATCTCACCAAGTTATCTAGTAGGCAGAGATGGCTTTTGAAGTTCAAAAATTAATATAAACCCAAGTGATCAAAACTTCTCACAAGCATTTTCCACTCAGATAAAACACAGGTTTGAATTTTTTTACTCCCCATAGAGACTGTTCTGACAACCTTTCTGCAGTAAGATGTACTTATGATTCTCAGTATGGAAAAGGTGTTTTATACCATCTGTTCCATATTTATAATTCTTTATATTAAAGAAAACAGTAAACTACAGGGATATTATGCATGCAGTTGAGGATTTTATAAGGTTCAATAAATTCCCTCTTAACAATCAGTGTTAAGCCTACATAAATTCGTATCTTTTTCCTGCTCTACGTTTCACTTTCTCAGTTCCTCAATCAGTTTTGTTGCTCTGTTCTCTAATTTGAGACATCAATTTTACAACAGGATAGCAGGCTAAACTCCCTTTTCAAAGACAGTCTGTGTGGAAGAATTGCAACACCTAATCAAAACTAAAGCCATAGAAATCACTATTTTTTAGCTTTGGGTGGCAAATTGAAGAGTAAGAAAGAATAGTCCAGAAGAAAGAGACTTAAAACACTTTGGTTTTTCTTGACAAATTGTTGTTTCATTGACACCATGCATCTGATTGCCAGAGCTTGTATGAAACTAATGTGATGATGACCTAGATTTAGAAATTCATCAGAAAAGATCATCATCTTTGTTTCATCCAAAACTTACGTTCTGTGAGCACGGGTCAAGAGTGTGGGTGATTCAGATTTAGCTCCCTTTTAGGTGGACTGGAAACACCATAATCCACCATCCGTGAGACTGGACAAATATTAGGCTGCCTGAGTATCCTTGCAGAGC
The DNA here is from genome assembly GCF_003031625.1 of Empidonax traillii. Taxonomy (NCBI): domain Eukaryota; kingdom Metazoa; phylum Chordata; class Aves; order Passeriformes; family Tyrannidae; genus Empidonax; species Empidonax traillii. Next base: position 257,535 of record NW_020955426.1, on the reverse strand, counting down.
CAAGTAAGCATACGCTAGAATAGGGACTATAGCCCCACTTCCCTCAGATGAATGTCTTCATCTCCTGGCTAGACAGTTATACCAAATAACTAATGATGGATTTTGTAGAGTCATGTCTTCAGTATTCAGCAGTGAAGACCTCTCTGATTCAGAATCTCTTCCTGAATGGAGAAGATCTGAATCAGGCTTTACCACAGGGAAGTCCTCAATTGCTAAAATGAGCTATTAATTGAAAAAAAGGTTTCCGTTTCCTCTCTTATTGTTCTATTTCATATACCACATATAAACACTTACTGAGAATAATAGCAAAGCAGTGAGTCTGGATCTCTAGCCAGAGAGCTGGAAAGATTCTGATCTTCACTGCAGCCTGTATTTAATTATTTTTAGAGGATGACACAGTATCAGGAAATCCCTAGTGGAGTGGCATTTAGGAACTTCTGATAAGGATTTGAACCTTTCAGATAGAAGAAGGAAGCAATAGCATTTTCTTCAAAATTTCAGCTAACTGCTCTGACTCCTACACTACTGGTAAATGAAAATAACTAATTTATAATTTTGAAACATTAAGTCAAAACAGTTTCACAAGTTGGCTGTGTTATTAGGACAATGATGTTCTGTTTTATTGGGTTTTTGTTTAAATGTGGGGGTTTGTCTCATCAGATTGTATACCATTTTCATTACATATCTGTGTACATTGTAAATCTATAACAAGTTTCTGTTCTTGATCTCCCTTTGAAGAATCCCTCTTTCTTCAACATTCCTCAGATTTATGACAGATTATGACTCACTACTCTTTCTGTCATCTAGAGAAAACAAGCGAAAAGGGTTAGTTTCAAATTAGTATGTGAAGTCTTTCAGCTTCATTTTATTTCCAGTGACACATTCCTTGTTCTTTGGAAATTACACTGAGATTCCCCACAAAAAAGCCTTGGTATACAAGGAGGGTCTCACTGACATTAATAATGACGTCCTACAGCAGTCTTAAACATGCACTTGATTTTGGTGCAACCTTAAGGCCTAAGTCAGCAGTATGTTCACTGCAGCCAAAAGAGAAGCTTGGGATTTATATCATCACATTGAGAGCTGGATTTGTTCTTACAGATTTTTATGTTCTCACTTCCCCATAGCTGTGCTGTCACTATTGTCTTGTTCATTTGAGCACACATGTAAAAAGCAAAAAGGAATAACGTCTATACTGGACAAAAAAAATTCTGTAGAAGGGGTGTAGGCAAAGAAAAGGGAAGAGGTGCGCATCTGTTCTCTTGCAGGTTACCAAAAATCTATGATAAGATCATTATATGTTATTCTTTTTACTAAATAAAGGAACATATTCCTCCATTTTTCTTAAAAAAAACCAGAATATTTGAATATATTAATTTGTTGGAAACATTAACTATTTAGGTTAACCGTATCTGTAAACACAAAGGGGATGATTCTGGAAAGGCAAAATGAGCCTTTTGGTGGGGGCTTTGGAGGAAACAAAGGGATGAGGGAAAGCAAGCGTCAGTTCTTCTACTGTCCCCTCAGTAAGTTTTCCTCAAACAAGCCCAATGACCTGAGAGGTTCATTTGTGTTTCACCACCCTCTTGGACCTCACCTGGAACACTCGTGTCACATTGTGCATGTGACCACCAGTGCTGGAGCAGGTGGAGGAAAGTCATGGCATTTCTCCTTTCATGTGTGGACACTTTCTCATGACTTAAAATACAGACAAGGGCCAAATAATTTGCAGGTAGTGGATACCCCTAGTTCCTAAATATGTTCACATCCCTAGTCTTTTTTGTGCAGTAGGCAATCTAAATTCTGAATGCCTCCCATGAGCATGCACCTCTTCCTCCTTGATAAAAACAAGGACAGGTTTCTGTCTTCTGCCTGCCTTGGGTAAACAGCACCCTCAAAAATTGTTCATAAGTGTTGTGAGAGCTCCATCTCCTGTTAAAAGTGGCTTTATCTGCTGATTTTAAGTCTCAGTTCTGGTTTACAGGGCTGAATAACAGCTGTCAGAGGAGGAGAAGGCAGTCAAACAAAAAGATACTGCTAGGATCAGCTGCAGAAATGATCTCCCAGAAATGTGTCAGACAGATAAATGTCTCTGCGGTGGCTGAAGGATGACCTTATCCATTTTTCCTTGCCTTCATCTCTTATTTCTTTGGTCAAATTCTATTCCAAGGTTCTCCACTGACTTTGGTCAGGTAGCAAGCACAAGACAAAATTTAGCCTTTTCAGAAAATTCCCTGTAAGCAAGAATGAACAACTGCTATTATTAGAGATTTGATCCATTGTAAAGTGTAGCTGGTGGCAGGGGCAGATGTAAAGAGCTTGAGTAGGAGTTTAGATCGTTTACTGACAGATTCTTATTCAATAATCTGTTATTGCTTATTTCATTTAACTATTGATACCAGATAGTAAGCTAAAATATGTACCTTTGCATACTAAGTGACCTTCAAATTACTCAAAACCATGAAAAACCATGCAGACAGGCAAGGCAAAACATGGGTTCCATGTTTTCCAGCCATTTTGTGTTAGGTCTCATAGGAAAAGCAAGCAGGAAGCCCATTAGCCCTAAATAGCCCTTTCCTCCCTGAAACACATGCGTGTAGTAGTCCACTCAAAAGTGGTTTTTTGTTTTAGTTCTGAGTGTCAGCTTTTCTAACACAAAGAGATGAAACCATGAGTGGTACCAAGATACCACTCCAAAAAATCTTCATTAGCTTGACAGATAGGACTTGAAGTCAAAGGCACCTGCAGTAAGATGGAGCACTGCAAGAGGAAGGATCTCCCATACAGGCAGTCCTTCAACCATTTTAAATGGCTTGTCAAAATGAACTAGGCACCAAATGCAAGTAAACATTATCAGGCATCCCCCTCCCTTCATTTATGATTGATTTCAACTTTCAGCCCAATACTCGAAAAGAGTTCTTAAATGGGATTTCAGACATATTCTGAGTGCTAGAGATAAGATGATACTGAGAAATTCTGTCCTTCTTTCAGGGGTGGGGGAAGGTGTGCTTGAATTGCTTTAGCTGGGGAAGTGACTTGAATCTGTGTCTCCCGTAGCTGTATGAGTACGCAGACTTAGAGCCATTCTGTGCACATTTTCAAGGAAAGCAGCAGCCACTGCTATACATTTGTCATAGATATCTCTCAGGCATGCCATAAGCAGTTTCTCAGAATGCCTGATCAGGCTGAGTCTCTTGGCGGGAGGGACTGTCTATGTGGACTTGGGTGAGAATGAAGCACTTTTCATCTGTCCTCCTCAGGCTGAGCACTTCTGGGCAGGCACAGAAGCAGAACAGGAGGTTCTCAGGGATTTTAAAGGTTAAAAATTAAGGCATCTCCAGACGCAGCTTGTGAGGCTTTTCAAGGTTTGGATGAGGGCTGAGCAGGGATTTTCAGGTTGCACATTTTGATGTCTGAATTCTTTCCAGTTCTCCTTGGAGGTAGCAGCATCTTTTTGATTTGCAGGATGTAAGAGCGGGAGCTTCACTGCCCATGGAGGGACTTCACACCTAAACACCTGCCTAAATACTTTAGAAAATGTGAATTATAGGTCATGACAATACTATTCCACACATTTCTTCTCTCCTACACAAACCTTGCAATTAAGGAGCAGATAATGAGTATTATAAAACCTATTTCTGCTGTTTCTGAAGGATTTTTTTAGATGCAGTACCTCAGTAGAGACCATTTCAGCAATCTAATCCATATGTTGATGCAGGCAAAATAAACAAGCACACTTGGAAGATGTAGGCTACCTTTGCCTTATGTTTGCCTCTGAGGGGAGAAAAAATAATAAAAATACTTTTCTGCCACTTAATCATTTTTGTGGGTAATTGTCAGGTTAAACTGAGTTGTCTTTTCCAGATAGTTAAAATAATAGCACAGTTCCTTACCCACAGCAGTTAAGTATCAAACACAACCAGTTGCAAAGCTATTAAATAATTATAACACATTTAACAACTGCTAAAAATGTATATGAATTTTAGATGGTGATATTATCATATCCCTTGTTAATATTCCTCAGCAGTTTAATAGAATGACTTATGACAATTAAGTACAGTAACACATTTTATTACAGTTTTAACATAATTTTGCACTATATTTTCTACATGCTAGTTTCAGAGGTATCAAGGTGAAACACTAAAATACCAGTCACCTCAGGATCCTGAAGGGGCAAAGGTGGGAAGTGTACTTAGTTTGAGTAAACCTGGACTGATCGATCTTTGGGGATGGTGCTTCCTCTACTCAAGATGCTCTGCAGGGCTTGAAACAACAATTAAAGCTCCAAGGATAAATTCTTGGTGCAAGCAAATAGAGCAGGCTGTGGAAAATACTTACATGGATCAAATTCATTGCTTTAAAGTCACTCAACACAACAGTAATGGAATGATCTCACTATTTTATACCACAGCAACAATTCCCCCAGTATCATGGGATCATCAGAGCATGCAGGTAGATTTTAACCTTTTTGACTTTTTCCTCTATTTGTGCTGTACCTTCTGAACTGCAGAACATCAATACAGATTTCTATAACCTTTTTGTTCTGAGGCATCAGGCAAGCCATGCAACTTGTCAGCAACTTTTTAGCCTCAGCAAGTCTGGTTCTGAGGGCTTGCAGGAGTTATCATGAGTTTGGGCTAGTTAGCAGAGCTGTTAGCATAGGTCCATGAGCTTTAATTGACTGTTTCAGAAGTAGATGAATCCTTCGTTCCGAAAAAAAACTAGTACTTTGAACAATTTTTGTGTGCTTAAGGAAAATAAACAGCCAAGCTTCACATACAACCTGTTGAAAATTGAGAAGATTCAAACTTGTCCAGAACTGTCACAAATAGAATCAACAGCAGCAGCTGATTGTGAGCACCAACAGTAAGTCAGAAAAAGACAGTGGGATAAGTAGGGATGAGTCACTAGGCGTGTATTTTCTGCCATTCATGTAACTTCAGAAAATTAAGAATTTACAAAGAGACTCCAGGGATACAGACCCCAGAAGAAACTCAGGAAAAAGAAGAACCTCAGTGACTTGCGTGGAACCCTGGGAATACCACAACCCAATCTCAGGACTACGTACCATACAGCTGCACCATTGCACTGACCCACCTGGCATTTGTCCCAGCCCACTTCATTGCTGCCATGAAGCAGGGAAGTCATGCAACTCATAAAAATTCATAGATCTGTGTTTTAACAGCTTCCATAATGTCATTTGTTGTATAACTGCGCCAAGGCTCATTGGAAAAATGTGTGTAGCAGTGCAAAAGGGCTACAAGCTACTGGTTAAAACCACACATTTTTATAAAATCTCACTGCAGAAACATCCAGGAACTCACAAAAAACAGTAGCTATAATTAGAAATTTATATTACATTAACAACTAGTATTTAGTCATATTCTGCAAACTGAGAAGTATCAATATATGAAAAAAAAGAAATCTACTGTCCTGTCACATTATGGACAATTCAGATCTCAAATGCAGGAGGCTAAGATCCTTGACCATAGTGGCCATTAGTTAAGCAGTTTAACAGTGAAGGAAAAAAAGAAAAGGAGCAGCAATTAAAATAATAAGATTCTCTAGAAATGTAATAAGATGGTATAGGAGCTGCCCCGGAAACATCTATCATTTAGCAACGATAATAATTTAATTATTTATTCCTTATTTTGAAATGGCCATTTCAGGAATATAATCATCTGTTAAATGCCACTGTATGATTTCAAAACAATGTTACGTTTTGGTTTTTTCCTTACAAAAGCACCCATCTTACAAAGAGAAATCAGAAGGACTGTTGTAGGAGCCTCTGTGAACTAGATCTGTATGCTACGAAACAACAGATATCCACTGAAAAATACTTAATCAGATGATTCTGCATTTGATCATTCCATATATATGCCACTGCCACAGAAACAGATGTCTGAATGATGCAGTGTTGAAATAAATCAGTGTAGAACTTTCTCTCAAAAGTTCAAGCCATCCTCCAGCTTGTAGCGTTGTTCTCAATTGCCAGGAAAATATTTGGGTTTTCTAAAAAGAGATGGGGCTATTCAGTAGGATTCAGAAACTTTTTTTCAGAAACTTTTACAAACGAGATCTGGGATGCAGACTGAGCATAGGCTCTGTGGTCACTCTCAAATTGTTAGATTATCCCTCCAATCGATTTTGTAGCCATCCAACTGAGACTTTCCAAGGAGCCTGTAGAGGGCATTAATGCTAAATGGTGTAACTGGGAAGTAGTTAGTGTCACCTGGCCTCAGGGCCCTGGACTTCCTTTGACTAGTAATGTTGCCAAAGGCCAAGAGTACTTACTTATTGGTGAATTTTCTACATATCTCACTTTGACTCAACCACCAAGGAAGTGGTTGAGTCATCATCACCATCAATGACCTCGGAGGCCTTTTTTCAACCTAGATGGTTCTATGATTCTATGTTCACCTTCTTGTAATACTCTCAATACCTATAAGAAACAGTGTATTTTGAGCTCTCTTTCACGAGCTGTACCTGAAAAACTGTATCGACCCCTCTAGATGTTCTAGTCAGACACTCACACACCAGATGCTCACACAATTGCTCTGAGGCTCTCCCTGGACACTTCCTCAAGTATTCTAGCACAGAACTTACAATGCCAGCATGCTGACTGCCAGGCTTCCAAAAGGTGATTCCTTACAGCTTTTCCTGAGGAAAGAGTAGGAAAAAAGCTGTTCGACAGCCAGCAAGGCTCAGCAGAAGAGCATCTCCTGTTGTATACCCCTGGGTGGCCCAGCAATTACACTCACAATCTACTCCTACTACATTCTAGAGGCCTGCAAAGACACATCCCAAAACTGGCAGGCAGTTCCCCACAGTGAGGAAGCTGGACCAATCTGTCAAGTGAATGATACTAAACTTTCTTCTGTAACTTTCCCAGTAACGTAAGACTAATAAGATAACACTTTGAATACTGCATCTCAGGACAGGAAAATTATGAAACACAGATGCCTAACTGTCTCATATGTCATTCTTCTGTCCTACTGCCTTTGACAAACTGACTGGTAGTTATAGAAACAGCTACATGGGTTCTTTGTTTCCTCATCTGAATCTTCTCAGCCCAAGACTGAAAATTAACATGGTCTTTAATCAATTTTGCAAGTTATTAAATCGGTTTACACTTGCAGCAGATATATGCCAGAAAGTGGTGGATTGACCAAACCTAGCCCTTCTATTGAGAGACTTGGTACATATGTGGTGTGTACTAAGATTCTGTTCAAGGATAATCTTAACATCTGATTTCTGATGTAATTAGCACAATTGCAAATTTTCTCAAGGGATTCTCTGTTCTTGTCAAAATCTTTAACAACCTTTGAATTACAATACAGCAGTAAGTGTACTACAGTGTTCAGTAGAGGAAAAGATACAGTAGGAACAACTCTAAATGAAATTAATTAGAATGGTTAATGTTCATGAAGCACTTTGAAGATGGAAAGAGCTATAGTAGTGTTAAATTATAATCATTAGCATGCCAGATCCTGAAGGCCTTACTCATTTATTACCAATTTGTTACACAGACTAAACTTCCATTCACTTCAGCTGAAGATTTATCTGAATAAGATACGAATACAGATTTCAAAATTAATAAAATAATAGTAGTAAATATGGATTAATATACCAATCAATCTGTAAAAAGGCTGTGTTCATAGCTCCTGGTACTTGATTCTGCTTAAGAAAGACTCTCTTGGAAATGTCCTTGGATCAAATAGCTCCATTGTTCAATTAGTTTGAAAAAAAAAATGAATCATACAACCAAAACAATAAAAGACCATTCTGCACTGGATTAAATAGGAGCTCTGTATCAGGGAAAGGGAAAGCAGAGCAAGGCAAGGGCCAAGAGAGGGGTAAGTTCTGCTGAACTTGTTACTGCACGGGAAGGACGTTGGTGATATGAAGGTCAGGAGCAGCTCTGACTTCAGTGACCAGGAGATGATGATTCTCAGAGGAGGGAGAAAGGCAAATAGCAGTACCATAATCCTGGAATATAGGTGAGAACACCTCAGCCTGTTCAGAGATCTGCTTAGAAGAATCCCATGGGATACCACCCTGGAGAGAAGCAGAATCTAGGAGTGCTGCCTTACTTTCAAGTATCTCTTCCAAATGCAAGGATTGTCAACATGATGAGCATAAAATTTAATAAAACCAACAAGAGGACTGCATGAATGAACAAGGAGTCCCTGACAAAAATTCAGGCATACAGAGGCAGCAGACAAGAGGTGGAAACAGGGGCAGGTGACTGAAGAGCAGTTCAGAGACACTGTCCAATCACGCAGAGATGAGGCAGTGAAAGCCAAAGCCCACTTGGATTTGAATCTGGCAAAGGCAGAGAAGAGCAGCAAGAAGGGCTTCTACAGGTATATCAGCAGCAAAAGGAAGAGTAATATGAAGGAGAATGTAGCCCCACTGCTAAATGGGGCACGTGATCTGGTGACAAAAAACATAGAAAAGGCCAAAGAATTCAGTGCCTTTTTTTGATCAGCCTTTACTGGTAAAATTCACATTCAGCAACCCAAAGCCTTAGTGACTAGTAGGGAAGTTTGCAGCAAGGTAGGCTTTCCCTTGGTAGAGGAGGATCAGGACAGGGAACATTTAAACAAAGTGGACAAACACAAGTCCATGGAACTTCATAAGATGCACCCAGAAGTGCTGATGGAGATCTCCTGGATATTTCACTGTGGTCAACACTGAATTATCCTTCAAAAGTCATGATTGGTGAGGACTAGTTAAATTCAAATGACACACCAAGAAAGGCAAAATGAGGATCCAGGGAGCTACAGATCTGTCAGGCTGACCTCAATTCTTTTTAAGGTGATGGAGCAAATAATCTCAGAAACCATTTCCAAAAATATCAAGGTGATTTGAAGTAATCAGCATGGATTTGTGAAAGGTAATTTATGTCTGACCTGATAGCCTTCTACAAAGAAATCTGGTTCATGATGGGAGAGCAGAAGTAGACTTTAGCAAGGCACTCAGCCATCTTTCATAATACCATCATTGACAAACCGATAAATCACAGGCAAGATAAACAGACAGTAAGGCAGGCTAAAAATTGGCTGATCCTTGCACTCTACTCAGCATTGATAAGACACACCTGGATTGCTGCATCCAATCCTGGGTTCATCTGCATAAGAGAGACATGGACATACTGTAGAGAGTCCAGAAAAGAACTGCAAATATAACTAAGGGCCTGAAGCATCTCTGATACAAGGAGAAGCTGAGAGAGATGAGACTGTTCAATCTGGAGAAGAGAAGGCTCTAGAGGAATCTTATCAATGCATACAAATACCTGAAGGGCAGATGTAAAGACGGAGCCAGACTCTTCTCTGTGGTTCCCTATAACAGGACCAGTAGCAATGGGGACAAACTGAAATACAGGTAAGTCCATCAGAACAAAAGAAGACAATTTTATTTTCTGAGGATCGTCAAATACTGGCACATGGTGTCCAGAGGAGTCTCCATTCTGAGAAAAGGAACAGCTGGAAAGAGATTGTCCCTAGCAGTTAGCTGTGATACTGTATAAAGATTCACACATATAGGTTTAGAAAAAATGAAATGCTTTAAGAAAGATTACCAAAGTGACAACCACAGAAGGTGTGAATCTACCTGCACCTCACTCTCCAAGTGTGGTCATTTACTACCCCTCTCTTAATTCCCTTGTGTCTCCTTATTCTTGTCAGTGCTTCAGACTATTCTGGGCAAAGAGTTGTGACAGAATCCAAGATCAGCAATAACGTACATCACATACTGTCTCCCAACACCATCATTCAATGTGGAAGAAAGTTCATTTATGGGTGAGATGGGTTCATCTATGTTGCAGTATTTCTCTTCACTGCAAAAGTAGCACCTATACCTGGTAGTTACTTGAAAATGGTTTACTCAAGGAAAAGAATTCCAGATACAGAATACTTTAGTAATGCAATTAATTCCTACTGAAGCTAACAAAATATCTTTGTAAAGGTAATCAGAGAGATTTTAATTCACATTTTATAAACTTTTTTCCGCGCTTATGATATGGTTCCTGCAAACAGTACATATCTCACCAAAAATTTATTTGGTGAGCAGCCACCCACAGGGAGCACACATCAAGTTCTGAGTTGCAATAATGTCCAGCTTTTCCAGCTCTTGCTGAGAGCTAGCAGCTACTCCAGTACTCCAAGGGTTTGTCAAGTAGTAAACAGAAGCAGCAGCTGGCCAGGATGCTAGGAGAAAAAAAACATAAATTAGAAACAGGGTCTTTTTTTGTTCTTGCTTAAAGCCATGTTATAAGAGAAGATGCATGTGACAGGGATGAGAGTGCCTGTGAGAAGAAGTTACATGCAGACTTCTTACAGAGAATTTAAAATATTGGTTAGCAGTATCAATGTATTTTGGCTGCATGCAAGTCCTTGTGTATTATCATCATGCCAGGAAAGTACACAGCACCTCTGAGTCATATAAAAGTTCTGCTTCCTGCACATAATCTGCATTTAGGCAGAAAGTAATAACTCATAGAGTGGAGAAGAGCAGATAATAGTTCCCTAAATAGCATCACATGACAACTTGATCTGATTTTAACTTTGTTGTCACTCTGTACGTATCTATAGCAAAACTGGCTTGTAAGCACATTGCAAGCCCAAATTCCTGTAGAATTGATTAAGTTCAGCACAGCATGATCCTTGTGAGTCCTGGCAGAGTGAATAAGTGCTTTGATCACATAGGTGTAGACATTAAATGTGGGCATTTAAATTACACTGTCTTATATAGATGCTCACATGAGACTTGTGAAGTCTCTACACAGCTGATGGAGAGACACAAACTCCTAACTCAGGCTCTTGTCTTGTGCCTCTTCATTGACTATGCAGCAAGCCTGACCTCCTACAGTGGGATTTATCTCACCTAATTTTAGCAATTCAAATGTTTAGCTTTTGGCTAAGCTGGTCTCCAAGCTCCTTCTACATTCAATGCAGAGATGGGTATTTCCACTTGAATGTTAGTGTTCTTAACTTAGACATTTATCTTGAGGTGGGATGCCTTGCTTTCTCTCAAGGCATCCTTGACAATACATTATAGCAGTGGCCCATGTGAACAGTTCAGAATAGGTGCCTGTAATCTACACATTATATTACATAATGTGATGCAGAAGAACTTAAAAACATGGCAATCAAAAGCAGTGTAAAAATTGATCTGTAACCACCAAAGCCCCATCACATTTCTAACTACCTTCAGCTACATGAAAGAATCAGGAGTAAAGGAATTAGATGTCTATATCATTCTAGCATACTATTAAAGCTCTTGGAGGTTAAAACCTTCTGAAAATAATGGTGTTGTTGAATTCAGTGGTGTACTAAAGATGAGGGTTCAAAGATATTTCAAAGAGGATGAGCAACTTCTCTTATCTGTGTCCCACTCTCAGTGCTTTATTAAATTATGAAGGAAGTTTCATTTGAGGGAGTAAGACTAGCCCATCAGAGGCTGCGACCAATAATAATTTACTAAGGGCAAAACTTGGCAAATCGTTACATTAGTGAAATATTATGAAAATAGTTTGTTGGGAAATGTTAAACTTTTCTAATAAGCTAAACTGTCAAAAAGGGACCAAAAATATACACATTGATATAGCTCCTTTAATAATTTAATATAAAAAGAGAATACAATGAAATCAACTGTCAAGTATAAAAATCCTTTTAGTATTCTCTTTTCATGTTCAAAATCTTTGTTGTGTTTCAGCATCCATAATTGCTTTGTGTCAAGTTCTGTAAGTCATCTCCACCTGTCTTTCAACAAACTTGAAAATGTTTTTTGTTCTTTTGGCTTTAGCAGAAATCAGATGTTTCTTCCAGCCAGCAAGGCTACTTCTGGCAATTGTTTATCCTCTGCCTCTCTGTTGTGATCACTGAGGCCATCTTTCACTTCACCATGATACATGTATATTACTGTTTGCACCATCACTCACAGCTCATAACTTGGGATAATCCAGAAGGGCATCGCATGCATGGTTCCTTCTGTTTAGCCATTGAAATAACTTTACTCAGAATCAAAAGCTGAATGAAACAGCTGAGCCCAGCAAACAGAGTGGCTAACATGGGAGTTTCTGAAGGGTTAGCTACGATCTTGTGCTCAGAGGTAAAGCAGTTGCAGAAGGTGAGTTGGGAGAGCATTTGCATGCATGTGTGTGTGTGTGTGTGTGCGCGTGCGCATTATCTATTCAAGTTTTGTCCTTTGGGAGGGCTGTGGGGACAGTGTCTCGATCTCCTATCAGGCCATACTGATTGACTTGACAGTGTTTCTGTGAGACCCATCTGGCCATGACTAGCAGCTCTTTGATCAGAATCAGTGCTTGAAATCATCAAGTAGCTAATCCCTCCCAGATTACTGAGTGAATGAGGCTCTGCAGCGAGAATTTATATATAAATCATTTGCCTGGTGTGCTTTGGAACCAAGCAGATGAAGGAAGAATGGAAAGAAAGGCAATTACTGCACATAACATACAGGAGGGATATTTGAAAAAAAACACATCTGGAAAGCACCACTGTTGAAGATTCAAGGCAGCAGGGACCCATCACTAAGGAACAAGCTGTATGACAGATCAGGGTTTGCAGAACAAGGGACAAGGGTAACATTTTATATACCTGCTCAAATTCCACAAAATAGTCATGTCTGAGCCACTAACACAGCCCTGTGCAAGTGATCTTGAAGGTTTATGGATCAATTTTCTAGCCAGTGTAGTGCAAGCTGGGGCACAAGCCACTGGCAGTTCCTACCATCATATCACATTTCAGAACAGCATCAACAGCTCCTTAAAAACCTGCCTGTCCTATATTAGGGGAAAAAAGCTGAGAAGTTGACATCTTGATGTGAGTGATATATATCAGAGATCTGTCAGTACAAAAACTACCTTGGAATTTGTAAGAAAAAATTATGACAATTTCATAACTCAAAAAACAGTGTCGTGGAAAGATAAATTTGATTTCATCTTGGCAGATAAAAGGGCACTGATCTAAGAACTAAAAACAAAGATTTTTTTAGGAGCAAGTCATCGTGACTTAATTACATTCATTATGTGCAGACTGAAAAAAGCTCAAATCAGTAATAAATGTGGTTGGTGATTTAAAAAAGACAGGTTCATAAAACTGAAAACAACTATAGGCTGATAGAACTTGAAAAAGATGAATAATTTGGGAGAACTGATTAAATATTTTATTTGATGGTCAGAAAGCTACCATCCCAACTCTGAAAAATTAGGTGACGTTAGTTGTAAAATGACTTTAGCAGAAAGAATAAAAGCACCTACAAAAGTTAAAATATAGTTGTGATCTGTGTGCGTGTGTCAGTGGGGAGGGTTGTGGCGGGGGGTAATGAAAAAAAGGACAACATGACAGAAATTTATATAAATTTAGAAGCTAGAAAGTTTGGGGAACTGATTAGGGAAACAAAAAAGAATAAAGCAGAAATCAGGGCATGATACAGTTGTATGTAATAGAAAACCCAAATGTAAGGAATTCTGCCAGAAGAGTTGTTTTTATCCTAAATTAATAAAGTGGGACTGTCAGTAGTAATGCAGAAAAGTGTTCAAAAATATTCTAGGTTTTATTTGGAAAAAGGACTACATATTTGGATTACATGAAAATGATGAGTAGATTAATAAGGAATTTTCCAGAGGCTTTCCTTACATATGTATGTAAAGAACTATGACAATACGATTTCTATTATTTTTCCTGAAAAATAAAGTGGATTTTGAGTGGGATTTAATCCAAGTTACCTGGGTCTATATTTAGAAATGCTATAAACAAGTCATTTGTTAGCCAGGGAGGTCCAGAGGAAACATTAGGCTGGAAGTCTACATTTTTTAAGGAAGTCACTTTAAACTCCTAAAGTAGCTTCAAACTCCTAAAGCACTGAACAGATTTACTTCTTCATCTTGAAATGCTGATGCTTTCTTCAGTAGAATGCCTGCTATTTGTTAGGCACTTCACAAAGTCTCATATAAATTCTTTCTGAGCATCTGATGAGATGCTGTGTTTTTGGCAAGACAGGATGTCAGTGCCTGCTGCTTTTGAAGGCAGATTTTTTTGTGGAAGGCTGTATATAAATACATATTAAGGAAGAATGTTTTAACATAACATATGAGACATAAATATTCATTTCCTGCTGCAAACTATAGATGAACAAGGTATTCTAATTCCTTCTGATTCTTGAGCAATTATTTTTGGAATGTTTGTTACTCCTCCCGTCTGCTGCTCCTTGATCCCATGTTTTCTGTACAAAGCAAAATAGTTCTCTGTAGGCTTCCTGGGTTTCAGGAAAAAAAACCATGCAGTGGTGAAGCTGACCAGAACAGGGGCCACTTTTCTCCTATACCCTATATAAGAAGGATGCTGAGAATATCAATGCTGGTTCTCCCTACCAGCCTGAAATTCTTCCTGAATTCCTGTAGTTTATAAAAGCCAACAAACAAACCCCATAATTGGACAAGGACAAATTCCTTTAAGGGTTTATTTGTGCAAGGTGGGCAGGATAGTGAGACTTCCAAACTTCTCACCTGAAGTGTCGTTGTGGTGTTGGCATAATTCTGAAGTAAATATCAAAGTCCCTGTTCACTGCATCTCTGTGGAAAATGGTGTTTTCTGAGGGAACCTTTTATGTCTCCTATCAAACCTCATGGGTATTTTTATTTTTCCTCTGATTAAAAAATCAAAATTGAAAACATTTTCTCCTATTTTTAGTATTTGAGACACAGACAAAAAGGATGTTTTCTCACACATAAGCAAAGGAAGCAAATATTTGCCTCCAAACTTTTCATCTAAAAGAAAAACTGCAGAAGCATTTACATGTTAATAAAAGCAACTCCTTCTACTGGTTATTATCCTCCTTTCTCACTCATGCATATTACAGTGATCCAAGCAGAGAATGAGCAAGCTTTCAGACCTTCCTTAGCATGCAAATGAAGGACTGGCTTGTGCATCACCCCTTGCATTTGAAAGCAACTTGTGTGTCGCAGCATAGCACTGTTCAGAAATTTGGGGTATCTTCCTCTATTCATTCAGTCCAGCCAGGCAACATTTCCTGTGCCTTATGTGTAGGGCTAAACCTATTCCAAGCAGCAATAAAACTGAGAGAGAAGAGCAGGTGAAGATAAGGAAGGAAATTAAAATAGATGGCTTTTTTATGGAAACATGTTTCGAAAAGGAGGAATTACAGCATTTCCCTCCAGCTGTACACTCAAAATCAGATATGAAGGACTATCTGATTACTTCCTAAAGTGTTGCCTGGGAGAATTAAGCGCAGGCCGTGGAGCAGATCCTCTGCATAGGCAATCACTGTAAGCTTTTATACAAGCTCGAAGACTGGCCTTCTGCATCCCGTCTGTCAAATACATAGATGCAGAACAGGTGCCTGGAGTCCTCCAGAGCAGGTATATCCCTTTCCTCTCAATGTTTTTGTATGCACCCAGTGAGTTTCAGTACTCGATTAAGCTCTTTTCCAACTTTATTTCATAGAGAACAGAAGATGGTTTTTGGCAGTGACACTCAGCTGAACTCTGCTTTGTCTGCAGTTAGATTTACTTCTAACACTTCTGAATGTCGTTGCCCACATTGTTGCTTTTGTCCCAAATGCTCTTTTTGTTGGCCAGTTTTGTATTGAAATCACAGTTAAGCCATTCAGCATGGTATTTTCTCCACAGAGTGAAAAGTGTGTGAAAGCAGTTGAAGGTCACACATTTTATAAGAAAACAAAAGAGAGAAATAATAGGGCATCTATTCTTAAGTCCTTAGACATCCAACATATTATTGCCTTGGTGATTTCAGTGTGGATAAGAAGAGTTGCAAAGGGAAGGAGGCATCTTAATCCAGCTGCTCCTTTCGGCATACACAATGAGAGGGATGCAGGGGTCTTGTTCCCCAGCCTCTTCCTGCCACTCCATGTCATGGGCCTGGAGTGGTCTCTAGAGAATATACCTCTGTGCCACGGTACCACAGAGGAAAACATTCAGTTTGTGGGTATCTGCAGAAGCACACCTGAACTCCTTGGCACATTTGCTTCCCAAGCACTGCAATCCTCCAAGTCCCATTTCAGTTATACAAATATTCTTATCTGGGACCTGTGACCAGAGACATATTAACTGACTGAACAATCTGATTTCTCCAGTAAAGATACAGCTTTTTCTTCTACCCTAGCAAATGAAATGCCTGGGAACAGGACATAAAACAGAATAGAAAGAGAGCAGCCATGTATTTCATTACAGTTCCTTCCTCTCTCCAGGTCCTCAATACTCGAGTCAGGGAGAACAACCTGCATTATCTGAAGTGTAATTAATTTATTTCTGTGGGACTCTTCCTAACCTGTTAGTGTACTCAAACTCTTCTCTTTTAGCAGTTTTCAGATATTAGCCCTCCTTTATCGTATTTATCCTTTAGTAATATAGGACAAGGATTAATGATTTTAAACTAAGAAAGGGTAGAATTTGACTACATACAAGGAAGAAAGTTTTTACAATGCATGCGATGAGACACTGGAATAGGTTGCCTGGAGAGGTGGAGGACGCCCCATTCCTGGAAATGTTTAAGGTAAGGCTGGATGGAGTTCCAACACCTGAGCTAGTGAGTTTAAAGCTTACTCGGGTATGTATTACCAGCTACTTAGGGGTATATTAAATGTGACCTGGTACAAAGCAGGAGAGAATAGGATTCTCCTCCTTTTTGCCTCCCAGCAAGTGGAATTATATATGAGACCATTTGTCTAAGTATATATGGTCTTACTGTCAGGGCTTTCTGGCAGAGTGACTTTGTTCTTCCACACAGAGCCCTAAATCATCAGTCCTGGGTCCGTAGAACAAGGGTATTACAAACAGGGAGTGTCAATATTAATATCTCATTTCATTGTTTCTAATCAGCTAAAATTATTCAGTCAGGGCAAGTTCTGCTCTCTATTATCCTGGTGCAATTCATTGATTTCCACAATAACCAAGTGTAATTGTGTGCAGAATTTGGCTATTAATGTAATTTTAATAAAAGTTTCTTCATGTATATTTCATAAATCTATTATTTTGCAATGAGAACTTTCTAATCAAAGAGAAGGTATTTCTGGATATTGTTGCTCATTTGGTAAACTAGACAATTAGTAATAAATACCCCGCATTAGAAATGTAAGTGAAAGTGAAAACTGGAAGTTGTTTTAAGATGAGAGTAGATGAAATATAGCACATTTGCTTAAGTATCTTTATAATGTAGCTTGGCTTTTCATCTTGCTTTTTGGTTAAAATTATTTTCTCTGGATCTAACTTTTCATACCAGAGGGTAGAACACCTCTGCACTATTGGAATAAACAAGACTGTTAAATTAAATGCATATTGTGCCAAAACCTTCCCTCAGCA
The DNA here is from genome assembly GCF_003031625.1 of Empidonax traillii. Lineage (NCBI taxonomy): Eukaryota > Metazoa > Chordata > Aves > Passeriformes > Tyrannidae > Empidonax > Empidonax traillii. The sequence continues at coordinate 240,173 of NW_020955426.1, read as the reverse complement.
ATATCTGTGCATAGGAATTCATAAAAGAATTTAAAATCAGAGCTGAAGGTCACCTCTTCTGTATCACAGGCCATTGCATTTCTTCCCCGTAAGGAAATCCAGCAACTTTACTCAAAACATTTCAGCTCCCTTGAGACCTTACTGTTAAGTGCTTTAGACAGAGATCAGCTGAAACAGAGCCACCACAAATGCCCATGACCTTTGCAATGCCATATAACAAAGAGGTGCCGTAGTCTTGTACAGCAGGAAAAACCCAGAGTCCTTGATTCTCTGAATCAGGAAGAAGCCACCCTTGCCTCTTAACATGTGAACCTGGCATAGTGGGCAAGAACCAAATCAGAGGGTCATCTGTACCACATAGGAGCAGTGTCCAGTTCTGCCCTGAGGGAGAGTTTTCCTGATCACGAAGACAAAAACCTATTTGCTTGTCAACTCAGTGTTAGTGGAAACATCCAACTTTTTCTCCCTACAGCCTCAGCAGAGAAGGACTGAATGGGGAACTTTTACATCCTTTGTGGTATTTGTCTAGCTTTATGTTCTCCCCAAGTGCTAGCAATCCGTGGAACTAGTGTTTCCCATGTATAGTTTGAAATTGCCAGAATCTTATTTAAAAGTCATGGCTACAAAGATACATTTACGGATAATGTCTAACCTTGGCATTCAGATGCAATCCTTTAGTTGGTGTGGGTCAACCAGTTTGGAGCCCTTCTCTACCTATCTCACATAGCTACTAGAACTCCTCTCTGTAGAGAACTAACAAAATCCAGTGAAAAGTAAATAAATCCAGTGACTGCCTCTCAACCACTTCTTCAGTAGATAGAAGAGGGTAAGTTCTGATGTTATCCCTACTAGATTTTCCACGTTCTCCTTGAGCTGAGGGCACCTTTTCATAGTACCCCTAACAATGCAGTGTACAGAGGAATGATTACTGCACTCGTTTTTCTCAGTTATCCCTTTTATAGAAACCCATCTTTTTTGTCCCACAGCAACCCCCTACATCCACCTCTGATGACTTAGGCTCATGTACCCCCAATGTAATTTATTTTTGAGGAGTCAGTATTTCATCTGATAGGTTTTGGCTGCTTTCTGAAAGGCAGGAGTCTAAATCCAGATGTGAAAGAAGAAAGGAAAATGCCTTTGAGGACTGAAATCCTCAATGGCTTTGAGACTGAATCTTTGACTGAAGGATTGCAATTACTTTCCTGGAGTTGCTGAGAACTGCAGGGACGGTCTTGTTTAGTGTAATTTGGGATTTGAGAGAGGTTCCTCAGCTCAGAAGAGTTTGCATTCACTTCAGCTGCTTAGTTTTGCCAAAGGGTTACAAATAAGGGCTAAGGGGAAAAATACTGTTTGAATACTCACAGTTGCAATGCTGAGACATTTAGGGTCCTTGCAACCTAGGCACTTTACGACATCCATGTGAGAGATATTTAGGACTGTTCTCAGGTTTCATCTGGAAAAATCTGCATTTTTATGTACTAGGAAAATTGCAACAGGGTTTACATTATCAAATTTTCATACAAATAGATCAATTAGGAAAACAGAGCTTGAATGCTTAGGAAGTGAAGGATATGTAAGCACAAGAGAAATCTTGGAAAAGGGACATTTGTACTGGATCTAGCGGCATGACTTATCTCAATTAGTTTAGCAGAGTAGCATATATCATACAAAATGGCATCCTGATAGCAAAAAAAATACTCAAATGTGTCATGTACCACACAGAAAGGGTGGAACCAAACTGTGAAGTGCTGTGAGATATAATGTTCAAGGTGCAATACACGATGAGCCAGAATAGAAATAGATGACAGCAACCAGACAGCAGACCAAAATAAAATAAAATAAAAAAATGACATGCTGCCTTTGATCCTGTTTACAAGAGGGAAGCAATTGTGCAGTAAACCTTTCATAGTATCACAGAATCTGCAAGTGTAGGAGAGATTGCATCTGAGAGAGGGATTGAACCTGGAAGTTTACATGCAGCTCTGCCATTAACTTCAGCTAAAGCTCAGTGTGCAGGGCGCCAGAAAGATTAGAGTCAAGATAACTCAGTAAGTGGCTTGAAGACAAGAAAGATGTATGCAAAGAATAATGCCATTGATCAATATCACACTGCACTGTCCTTCTTTACACTGTATTAGCTCACAAGCTTTGGAAATAAAGTGAATTTTTAATGAAACTTGAGGATTATATAAGACTTTACCAACCTCCAAAAGTAGCCACGTGCTTGCCAAAGGGTTTCAGGATTAGCAGGGAAGCATCAGTCCAGTCCTCTGCAAGAGGCAGAGGAAGGGAAGCAGTAATCTTGTACATGGAAAGCAAGTTTTAGAGGGATCAGCACTGATATTTGCTTCTTGAAAGGGAAGCTCTTTTTCAAAAACTGAGTGGTATTAAACATCACATTAGCTCTCAAAGTCTTTTTAGTAGTCAGAGGCTTTGCAGCAGCTATACAGAGGTCAGGGAAGGGAAAGGAAGGACAAGCATTAAAATACATGTTTTCTTATATTTTGCAGCCTCTTCTGTAGCTGAGCTAGCAACCCACATTTTTGCTAGAGCTGCTATAAACAAACTCTGTCCAACCAATTTAAAAATAAAAAAAAACAAGCATTGTGCTAAAACCTGTTAATGTTATATGTAAAGTTATATGTAAGAGTCATATGTAAAAGTAAACCTTATGTCATGTCAACCACTGGACATTCATTATTCAAGACAACAGCTAACTAACATGAAAGACTCCACACAAAAATAAAAATGACTGGCTGTCTAAAAAACAGTTCAGCTGGAAACATGGGAAGAATTGGTTCTATTTACTCATAGGACTAAAAGGCTACAATTTTCAAACATGTAAAAGTTTGCTGAAAAGAAAAAAAAAAAAAGAAAAGAAAGGAATAAGGCTGAGGATGGCTGAAATGGCCTGCCTAGGCCACTTGAGCCTAGATTTATAAGCCAAGCTGCTGCCTCTGAAATGAAATACAACACATTTATTTTAAAATCATACCGCAAAGTTAAGGAGAAAAACTTGACTTTAATTAAAATTGCAGGAGCAGCATGAGTAGGAAACAGATTTGGAGATTTGGCCTACGTTAAAACAGCTTCTCCAGTGCAGCCTTCAAGGGGCATATTAATGTCTATCAGCAGTAAATATTTTGGCCACTGTCTCTCTCCTGAATGTGGAAGATGCAGAAAATGTCATTCTCCTTGAGGCATTTATGGGGCACTGTTTCATTCCTGTTTACTGGACAGATGGCCATGTGTTGACTCTCTAGATGAAGTAGTTTATTCTGGTGTATTAGTTGATTAGCTTTGAAAAACAGTTCTTTGGAGAGAGGGGGGAAAATTGTTCTAAAGCTTTTCCTCTTTTTAGAGGGAGTTACTGTTCCAAATTGCTTGCAGCTTTTCTCTCCATATAATGACTGCGGAGTTAAACATTAGTGAGTCTGTATAAGTAGAATAATGACAATAACTAGAGCAAGGAATGAAAATGTTAAACTAACAAATAAAGTGGTCGATTACTGAAACAGATGAAAAGACAGAGGGCAAATTCGAATACCAAGGCATAGCTGGCACAATGATTAGACCACAGGCAAAGCTTACTGAGTTTGAATGCAGAATGCTAAAGCATCAACAGTGGAAAACACAGGACATGCAACACAAAAAGAGCACAAAAAATAACTGGAGGATATATATGAAGGAAGAAGGGAAAATGGCGCAAGTGAAAAATATTATGAGACAGAAAGCCTAAAAAGGACAAGTATGCCTGAGGATGAGGAATTAAGTGAATAGCTGCACTCCTGCAGTATGGTGTAGTTCCTTCTAAGGCAGGATCTCCCTCAGCCCTCCCAACCAGCCCCTGCTGACCCTAGTCCCCAAAGCACAAGCATGGCAGCAGTGCCATGGTTCCTCAAATTGCCCAGCAAAATGAAACTCCGTACATTTTCTTCAGATAGGATGACAATTTGCGTGCGGCATGCACATTGCCGACAGGGCTTCGAGACCACCCTCTGGCCTCGTTTATAAGGAATATGGGGATCCTACCCCTTTCTAGTGCACAGTTTCATACAGTCAGAAGAAAACCAGCTGCCGTTGATAATGACATGGTGAAACTTATGCTGTGCAGGGCTGATTGATCTGAATTCAGGTGGTGATGGAGGGGAGCTTCAAGGACTGAATCATTCCATGACTACAAGTGATCACTGAGTTGTGCTAGCAGCAATAAAGTGAAGTCCTTTGGTTTTATTTAGGTTAGAAAAAGCAAGGCAGAGAATGACTGAAAGGCTTGAGTAGGAAGACAAACCTTGTTAGTTTCTATTTATTTTTACCATCTAATATCTAATGCTTCATAGCTTTTGTGACATTTCAGACACATGCGACAATTGCACTAAAATCTAAGTCCATAGAAATAGGCCAATTTACAGCAACTGAGGAGCTCATTCTTCTAGGGACTACTACTGAGACAAATCATTTTGATTTTTAGGCTTTCCTCCAGCAATCAATATTTTTATTGCTTTACTTGAGATAGAAAACAATCATATAACAACAAAAGTTGTTGGGTTTTGCTTCAGATTGTTTGCTTTACTTTTTACTGGTTTGTTTTGAGCATGGTGGAATAGCTTCTTTTCAGAGAAAATATGAAAAAGGATGAAAAATATTTATACTCTGAAGGGAAAGAAGGGAAAAGGCTTCAGTGCACTGCAGACAGGCTGAGGCTCATACTGACTGTTTATTCAGCTTTCAGAGGCTGTGTTCTCATCCATGCTGCTGTTTACATGTAAAGACTTGTATTGCTGTACAGTCATATGCTGCTGCTGTGTCATTTCATTTTGTTTTCTATTTCTGTTCTTCATTCATCTTCGTATCAGGATCTGTGTTTTAAATTGCACTGAAATATCTATAGCTGAAAATTCATATAAGCCGCCCAGCAGGAATAAAAAGCACAGTGGCATGTTTACTGGAGTCACCTGCCCAAACTGCCTGTTCATAAATACATGGTTTTCCACTTCATATGTCACAAGTGGATGAGGGATAGCAGTCAGAGGATACTGTATAATCATGAGGCTCTGGCCTGGTGGCCACAGCCCAATCTTAAAAATTTTTCTTATGCTTTCTGTCACCAATCTAAAATTATTCTCTCTGTCAGACCTGTTCTTTGAGAAGAATCTCAACATATCCTCAAGGTGCGAAAGACTCCTTTTTCTGAATATTACTCATTTTACTAGCATCACAGACATCAGTATCTGTTTCTCAGCATTAGAGGGAAGATTTAGTTCATTTATCAATTCCACTATTGAATTCTTTGAAAGGGGACATATCTTTGTGTTCAGAAGCATAGAAAAATCTTCCCAAGTATTGCTCTGTTTGTTTTGCAATTTGTGGCAAGATTAGCACAAAAGAACAGATTAGTTGCTAGTTGGCAGCTTCTCCAACATTTATCTCCAACATTTAATTATTTAGCTAAACTAGCTTTACCTACATAGCCTGATGTCCAGTAAAACTGGTTTAAAATTTCATAAGTTTACAAAAAAATTGTAAAGATAATTATTTGGATCTATTCCTGGTCTCCTTGTAACTTCAATTGACGAGCTCAGTTTTTAAAAAACATGTGAAATCCACAGAGATTTCTGTAAACTTTGCAACAACTTTTTAAAATCTGGAATGTACCAGCAATGGAGTTCTAGAGCAAAGCTCCCAGGCAGAAGTATCTATACAGAATTACCAGAAGAGTAAGGTAGCACAAGACAAATCACAATCAAAGAGAGCCTGTGCTGTCAAAAAAATGCCGAGTTTGTCAATCTCAGTTCTGCTTCAAACTCCTTGCCTTACCCTAAGCATTTCTCTCCTTCATTTCCCTAACTATAAAATTATAAACTGTCAAGATTAGCTATTGTGTTTAGAAAGCCAGTAGCTTACTAAATGTTTACACAGTTTTCTGACAGGATAAAAAAAAAAAAGTATATTGGTGAAGGACTGAAAAAAGTAAGCATTGCAAACATTCTGTTGTTTTGTACTTATTTCTTATAAAATATTTCATCTACTAAGATATTGCTCTGACAGCCATTTACCAGCTTGATGCCCCTTTGCAAGGACTGTGCTATTGACACAGAATCATTTCCCCCTTCATAATAATATTTTTCATGCCTCATGTCATTCCCACCTGTGACATTTTAGTAATTAATGATGTTACAATGCAAATTCTAATCAAGCTGCATATGTATTTTGTTCATTTGTTTCCTTATGGGAAACATTTTAATTTCCCCTGGCCTTTATGCAGCAGCTGCATGTCCTTCTGATTATTTCTTCTGTTGAAAGGCAGCGAAAGTGTTGTTCAGGACAAAATTCAGTCCAGCTGTAAGTAGGTGAAACTCTTTTGGCCCAGAGTGTCCTAATCCACATGCTATCTGGTTTTATTAAAGACAGGCAAATCATAGAATTCATGAGATGTGCAGGAGCTTCAAGAAAGAGAATTTTGGGGCTACCAAAGCAGAATGCTATAGTAAGTGTTTTGAAGATTGCAGCAGCTCTAACACATAGAAAATAAACTTTTCTGCTACAAAATATTGTCTGCTAAGAACATGCCTATAAATATCCTCTCCTTCTTGTTTATGTCTAGGAACTAGATAAAAGCATTCAAAATAGAATTTCTTAATAACATACAATTTAATGTATTTTGAAAGGAATTTTAATACATGTATAGCAACTTGCCTATTATTTTAAACTTCTGTTTTGCTGCAGGCAAACCTAAAGACATGAAGCTGAAGCATAGGCCTGGGAGTGGGGTGGTATACTAAAATCTGTCATGGCCTTCACATTTATTTTACTTCAGTCCTGTGAATCTTTCAAGGACTCATTTTAATCTTCTGCAAAATGGAAACAATAGCTCAAACACATTGCAGGAGCTCTGGAAGGTCTGTTTCTTCAAAGGTCTGACAGTCTCTGCCACAAAACACTAACACTCTAACTATTGCTTTTATGTATATCTTATACTTCAAAAAGATCTGAAGTTTTATCTTCATTACACCTTAATAGCCTGTATTTTTGTTTTCTCTTGGAGCTGGAAGCATTGTTTTAAATTACATTCAAAACACTGAGAAAAAAGAAATCATCCTCTTTGTTCTTCATGTGTTGTCCACGCTGCCTTTACCTGCTTCCTGAACTTCACACAGTTTCCACATGTGAGGTTTCAGCGGAGGGTAAAAATATACCTGAAAACTTGCAAACTAGAGACCTATCATGGGCTATCATCTGTTCGGCATCTGGAAGATGGTGATGAAACAAAATCCCTCTAACTGGGAAACCTCAGGTATTAAATTTAACTGAATAGGGAGAGAGGACTTGGGAAATTCTTTCAAGGGGGCATTTTTTAATGAATAAACAACTATTTTGTAATATTGGTAACATATCACTGGATCCTATAGTTTTCTCACAGAAAAAAAACTTACTGCCTTCAGATTGTGACTGTCTATACAGTTTTAACTACCATGCTCCCTTCTAACTATGGATCACTGTGATAACTCTTGGGCACTGAAATAGAAATACTGTAATTTCCTGTCAGTAAGAGCTGCTTCCAACACCAAATTTCCCAAATGCTCCTTCCAGGAAAGGAATCAAGATTCAGATCTATTCAGTGTTCACAGCCATCTAAGCGAGGAGGCTCAACTGTGGCAGTCCTTGGTCCAGCCTTCTGAAGACAGCATGGAAACTTGAACAGATTCAAAACCGAATAGGCACATCCAAGGATATACTGCTTCATAAACTGGTAAACACATTGTATCTTCTGCAGACTAGATTTACTGGAAGACTAGCCTAGATTTACTGCAGACACACTGGAGAGATTTCCTTCACTTCTCCTTCCTTCTGTGTGCTATTTACCATTTTCCTTTGTTTTAGGAACTTGCAGTCCTCCTTCCTGTATATCAGGGAACTGTAATTCTTTCCTTCTGGTGAGGAATAGCTTTTTTCTGCCTCTATACTCACCCTGTGCACCAAAATACCCCATTCTTCTCCCATTTCTGCATTCACCTCCTCTATCGTCTCCAATTCCAGTGCCTCTATGACTCTCTTCATTATTCTGCTTCCAGTACATCAGAGACCGTTGTCTCTTGTGCATTCCATACGGGGCTCATGTGCCTCTAATTTTCACCTAGGTATTCATCTCTCATTATCCCTTTCCTGCCTATGAAGTTAGAAGAGTTTTGAAATTTGGTTGGGACTGACCTCGCTTTCATGTAAGGAGATAGTTTCCCACAGACTTGATTTGTAATCTGGAGAGAACACCAAGTTTGATAATAGTGGGTGGATTTTCACAGTAGATGTCAGGTGGAGGGTGTGCCCCTCATCATGTTTTCCAGTTGTCTGTAACTGAAATCAATTGAATTCTTCTCCTACTACTCCAGACAGCTCACCTCTGAACTTTTGCAGTCAGTGGGATACAGCTCTCAAAGAATGTCATGCTACCTCCAAACAGTAAAACAACATGAATCTGAAGTCAAGTCCTCATATCTCGGCAAACTCTCCCACCTGCGTAAGTGCAGGACTAGTCATGCTGCTCTACAAGCAGGCCATGATGTGGATTACCAAGCGCCTTGATAAGTAAAGCTTTTGAAGAACTCAGTGTATAGCTAAGCTCTCCATAGGAATACTAATGAACAATGACCTTGCTTTGAAAATACACAGTGTGTGTTTCTTCACTCCTTCTCTACAGTCTCTTCTGATTTCTATTTCTGATTTCCGATTTCCAGCATTCTTGGAAACTTCTTCCCTGCTGGGAGACCTAGAGGATTCAAACTTTAGTTCAGTAGCTCTAAACTCTAAAACATGCTCTCCAACAAGCACATATGCACTTACAGACACAAGGCTCACATTATAAAAGAGTTTTTATTCATTTCCCAGCAGAGGTCTGTCATCATAAATGATCACTAGCAACCCAAGAGCACCACTTGCTCTGTGTATGGATACATAGAAAAAGTCTTTGGGACAGAAAGATCAGTTAAATTAAAATAATACAATGACTTTTTTGGAATAGTAACCTCTTTTTTAACTGAAAATAAGACTTTAAGAACAGTACTTCACTTCTGTATCATCATTTCTCCCAGCTGTACAATGGGATAATAACATTGCTTTATCTCACTGGGATTCTGTGAAGAAAATTCATTATTCTTATGAAAGCCTCTACTATCAGAGATAAAGGGTTGTGGAAAAGCCTCTCAAAAACTAGTTCTGTTTGGGCTTATCATTAGTCATGACTAAAATTTAATACATTCATAAGTGCTTGCTGTCTTTGGAACAAGTTCAAGAAAGGTGCAATTAAGGCAAAAACCCAAAGTTTGAAACTCTTAAAATGAAAACGTGATGTTCCAGTTCAAGAAATCAATAACTTCAAGGTTAAGAAACAGTGCCTGTATTTTCAAAATCTGAGCATCAGAGCAATATTTGCCAGCACAAAGAGAGGAAGCACATTCAGAAAACTCAGTCTATGGCATTTCCACGGTGCTGTGTACTTATTAGCTTATTGTGAGGAATTTTGTTAGCAGTAGAGTGAGGAATTCTGTTCAGTGCTGTACTACTTTGTTTTGATACATACTGGAAAGGATACATCCTGCCCCAGGCTGCTTCAGAGATACAGAGCCCTTCAGTTGATGTTGCAGTTAAAGGCTCAGTCTGACCCTCTGGGAAGTATACAGTTACTACTTCTTCCTGGTTTGTTTTGTTGTTTGGTTTTTTTTAAAATATAAGTAGGGATGGTATCAATGTTCTCCAGCAATCTTCATCACATGGCTTTTCACAGGAAGAAGAACAAAAGGTAGAACAAAAAAGTACAGGTTGTCAAAGATGCTGTCACTTGGAACATAGTTCTCCTGAGCTGTATCTTAAAGAGGAGATAAAAGAAAAGAAACTAAAATATTTTATGTGTGTTTGAGATGAGCTCAACGTGATTCCTGTTATTTCTCTGCTAAAACACATCACTGACTAAAGCAACATAAAGCTCAAAATGCCATCTTTGAAAATAGTTAGACAAACATTACATGGAGGCTTGGTTGGTTGGTTGGTTTTTAACTTTTCTTTAGCCTGTCAAACTCAAGAACTGTGTCTCTCTGGCATTTGCAGATTCTCCCTCTGTCCCCTTGCCATTTACAAGGGTTTAGATAGCTATTGTGAGTCCTCTTCTCCTTTAGTTCTTCTGCTATAAATAACAAGGTGTGGAGCAAGGAACATCCAAACATGCCACTGCACCACAATGCAGTAATGCATGAGGACTGCATGGCTTACAGAAAAATAGATCCAGCCATCAAAAACTGATCTTTACCATGTGTCTATGCAGCCCATGCGCAAGTCACACCTCAGTCACTCCTGCTCCCCCCTGATTTCACCCAGGCTGTATAGACTATGTTTTATATGGATGCTATGTTTATGTCTCCTCCCTGGCTAGCATCAGTCAGCACTCTGATCCTGTGGGCTGAAGTTCAATACTGTAATAGTCACAGTGCCTGAGAGGAGTATGGTGACCACCTCAAGAGACACTCCTGGTTACAAGCTGTTGCACCCGTTTTATGTCTGCAGTCTAATTTGTGTTCTACTCCACACCAAGCCTGCTACACAATTAATGATTGTATTTTGAAAACAGTAAGGGGCAAATTCACTTCCAAACATCTATTCCCTTTTTAATCACAAGGAGAAAGAGAGCAGGAATCCTCCAGGAACTGGTACTTACACTCCACAGGCACAAAACTGTGCAGCTAACAAGCAACCTATTCACCTCCCTGACCGGAAACGTCTAGTCTGAGCTACTTGTCTGGCATCCACCTGTAGTCAGCAAAGAATGAAAAACACTGAGGAGACTGATTTATCCAGTGCTAAAGCAGGTGTCTCAGAAAAGCAGCATGAATTGCCCTCTAGAGCTTATCTCCTCCTATTAATTATAAGGGTAGCCTGGAAAACCAGTTTAGAGTGGATACTGGACTTCCAGGCAGCTTAAGTTAGATGAGCTGACTTCCAGTACTGGTCGAAAGGAGACTACATCAGAATGCTCTCCACTCCTCCTATAGCAGGCTTTCTGCTGTGCAGAAACTTCAGGCAAAGCCCTGGCTTAGTTTAAGTCCTTGGCAACTCTCTAACCAGACTAGGATTTCCCCCGTCATACCTGCTTCTGAATCCTGCACTATAACAGTCTCACAAAACTACCGAGTGGGAATCACTGCAGTAAAACCCTTGTCCAAATATTTCACAGTGTAAGAAAAGAAGTAATGCATTTTTGAGAGGTTCAAAAATTCTGTTTCAAAGCTTTTTGCAACCTTGCCTTGGAAAATGTTATTTTGCTTATTGCTTATTTGCAAAAAATGGAATGAGTATTCACCAAAAACCCAAAGACTATTTATAATGTTGAAACAGGCTGTGGCAGAAATGGAGCTGCTCTTTGTTAATTCCTAAATACCAAGTTTTAATTTGGTATGTCTTACTGGAGAAAGGTGTAAAAAATCAACACAGAAACTGGGAAACAATGAGGGAAGCCAAGAAACAACCTCAGACACAATACCTCTTGACAAACATGGGAGATTTACAAATGCTGGAAGAGGATATGATAAAAGATTTCTGCAATAAAATACAACTCTCTGCAGAAGGGGATAGGTTTTTCCCAGGCAAGTAAGGGAGACAGACAGACAGAGGTTATGGCTCTAACTGCAGCCATTAGGGCTGACAATGAACAGGAAGCCTATTAAGTAGCTCTGCCAGCATTTGGCAGCAACCCAAGTAAGATAGACATGCAAATTGTCCTTTGTTGTTTTAAAATCCTCTTCTTTTTTTTTTTTTTCTTATGTCTTTGCTGACTTACCTATACCTGGCAGGGGCTGGGTTAGCCATCAGTCATTACCCCACCTATGGCCCTGATACCCATCATACACCTGGTGGGAGTTGCATCATGGTGGGAGTTGCAGCAGAGCTGTAGGTAGGACCCATATCTTCAGAGGGGCCTCCAGCTGGATACTCACCATCAGTGTGCTGCAGCACAATCCTCTGATCACACAGATTTTGGCCACCTCAAGACATGAGCAAAGTTTGCATCGACCCTCAATATGCTGGGCATGCCTAAGAGAAAAAAGGATGAGACATTCAGCTAACTACAAAGAAATTAGTTGTAAATATATATGGGTATATATAAATACATAAAATACACATATTGCATAAATATATTCCTGTGTATCTGAAAGTATCAGAAAAAGATAAATATACGCGAAGTTTTATGAAAGGTAAACAACAGTGTTTCCTTCTCTCTCAACACATACTTTGCCCACCAATTTCAACATGCCTCTGCCTTCCACCCCATTTATGGTAATCAAACACACTACAAACAATAAGTCAGTGTTCAAAACAGCCTTGTCAAGGGCAAAATAATATCAGTCCTATCTTGTTATGGCAGAGATGAAGTCACACACAGGTTGTCAGTAGTCACCAAGAGAAGCTGGAGTATATCTCCTGTTTGAACCTCAGTCTGTTATTAGCCCAAGCCTGTATGATCAAAGTGCCCTCTACCCATTAGAAAAGGTGCTACTCAGGGTATGTGAGTGGGGCTTCGCCGAGCTTTGAGCACACACCAGTCAGAGGCATGCTTTACTGCACTCTCCACAGCTAACCGCATGCATTCAAAAGTCACAAATTATCTCTACTACAGTTTCCAAGGAATAACACTGGCCAAAAAAAACCATGAATTTTTTAGCAGTCTCATGAATGCTTGTTTCTTTTATTTAACTCTGTGTTTCTGAGACCATAAGGTGCACTAGGGTCAAGTTATCAAGGGCTTCTGAGGTACCACGAGAACTATAAATGTGTGCTTTTAAAAATGAAATGTGAGCTATGGCCCCAGAATCTGGGACTTCAAGGGGAAAAAAAAAAAAAAAAAAAAAAACACGGAAGACAAAAAAACAAATATCATGAGACTCCATTAAAATCAGAAACTGACAACATTGTGACCCTGAAGTGACATGGAAAAGTCAGCACTATTTCTAGGTGCAGTGAGACTCATATTGTTAACTTTTGAAATGCCTTCTAGAACAATACGGGACCAAATTAATTGCTGACATAAGTAATTTCACCTGAATAAGGTGAAAATTCACCTAGATAAGGAATTTCACCAGGCTTGTCTATGAAAAACATTGGCATTGGGTGTTTTTTCTCTGTCCGTTTGAGTAGAGCACAAGCAATTTTCATATCAGCAGGGTATCTTTTCTGGAAAAAAAAAGAAGACGACGACAGATTTTGGAAACAAAATTATTACTTGCAACCGTGACAGATACCATGGTGACGCTTACAAGAATTTTTCCTATTAAGTTTTAGCAAGTGCTAGTGCCACAATAAATAACCTCTCATACAGGGAGGCTTCAGAAGGAACAAATAAGGAAAAATGCAAGTAATTCTAAAAGTTTAAAAAAGGATTTTATTGCTTCAAACTTAAACCAATAATGGAATAGAAACAAAAAAAAGAGCTGAACTATATGGAATTACTTACCAGGGTATCCTTATTCCTAATCTATAATTTATATGCAGATTTATTTTACATTTCTGTAAAAATAATTAGATGCACTTGGACCCCAAAAGAAAAATATCAGATTATATATAACGCAGCACAGAAGTGTCTGAGGTTAGATAACACTTCCAGTGAAATGCCTATGAATCTTTTTCATACCCAGTAATCAAGAGGGGATTTTCCTCCCAGTTTCCCATTCTAATGAGGCTTCAATCCCTCTTTTCCTGAGAAATTTAGCTTTGTGTGGACAGGAACAAAGAATTCTGAAGGTGGAAAAAAATATAAAGTCAACTTAAGTGTTTTCTGTACAGATGAAATGTGCAGCTCAGTTTACAGAAGGATTTTATAATATCAAGACCCAAAGAGATGAAAAGTAAAAACAAGGAATCTCTCAGAATCTGTGGTGGTATGAAAGGACTGGGCATGAGGGAGAAAATTTACATTCTATTTGTTGACGTTTTGTAGATTGAGCTATGCCAGAAGGATATAAATCAATGAAGATGCTGCTTTAGGATTTAAATCCATTATTAATGGACTTAAATATGTTTTGTGGACTCCAGTGGACTCCAATATGTTTTAATCAGAATAAGTTTTTTTCTAAAAAGAAAAAAGAAAAACGTTTAATTTTTGAAATTCTTTAAGACAAGTTCCATTCCCTACTGTACACATACATACATGTGAATGTTTTCCATTTTCAGCTGATCCTACTCAGTCATAGGTATATACATAAATATGATAGATTTTTACTAGTGAATACATATAAATCCTTTGTTAGGATGGCAACTGTGTAACCAGAATCTGTAACTATAGCTAGAATTTCCCTACATAAGAACACAGGTTCCCTGTCCATGGGTATCTCCCAGGCAGTCCTTTAATCTCCCTTCTAAGCAGTCGTCATTTCAATCTAAGCACTGCATTCAAGGTTGAGACAGAAAAACAAGGAGAAGCCATGTGGTCTTACAGTCCAGGAAAATATTTGCTGTCTCAACAGGCTATAGTTGGGATATGAATAGAAAAGGAAAGCATAGTCAAAACATTCAAAAGGAAAAGTATAAAATATTCCTGGGCTAACACCCTAGGTTGTTATATTTCTAGGGTATACTGATATATGTACCAAAACAAATGTCTAAATCCTTTTGAAGTTAACTTTAGGATTCATGAAACAACTACCAAAGTCAGCAGCTAAGATGTTCTCAGTCTACAGCAATGTTTACAGATAGAAAAGAAACCTGGCAGAAAAAGAAAGATAGATAAACCTGAAAATAGTGACTACTGGATGCTTGTATCCAACAGAGTAAAGAATGAGTTCATGTAATAAAGCAGTGTAAAGGTTTTCAACTCAGAAAGGAGTACTTGGAGAATTTAAGTAAACAAGAGTTCAGTCCTAAAGGCAGAATTTTAATGGAAACCAAGGAGAACCTGACATGTATAAGGCTTACAAAAACAAGAAACTACCAGGAAAAATGGGGGGGGAAAGGGCTTTAAAATCCATCACATTTTCCAACTCCATTAAAAGTCTCTAAATTTACATGTAAAAACAGAAAGAATACAGAGAATAAAATGTTAGATGAAACAAACAATTACAGAAGGTTTTAAAAATCTATTACATAAAAGACGGCAATATGAACCAACAAAAATGTAGTAATTTAGTCCAATAATTACGTAGGACAAATAAACCAGACAAGTAAAAGAGCAGGATTGAATAAAAAATAAAATAAAAAAAAATATAAAAACACCTTTAAAAATGAACTGGATGAAAGAAGCTCACAAATCCAGAAGGCTGAAAAAATGTATAGATATTTCTTCAGAAATTTAAATAAAAAGCTATTTTAATTATTAAAATGGATTCAAAGCTTTCTGAAGCATACACTGAACACCACTGCATTATATATGAAAGAGAGGTGGAAGTGTAGCAGAACTCAGACAATATCAGGAAGGATTCAGACATGCCAGTAGGGAAATATAGGGTGATTTTCTACTCATATGGACAAGCACGGGAGTAGACATGTGGAACACAAAACAGTGTATTGCCTGCATCTTCTCGTGTTATTAAAAAGAACTATGGCTCTGCTAAAATCAGTGGAGCTGCAGCAGTTTAAAACAACAGTTTTTCTCGCTGTGTAGCAGTATGGTTGAAGGTTTCCCTTATGTTGAAGGAAAACACATTTCTCTCTCATAGTCCATTGAAGAAACATTTCCAGCATAACCCATCTTTATAAAAATACCTCCATGGGAAGTGGAGAAACTTAGTTAACACTGATGAAAAGAACACCTGTGCAGGCATATGAATGCATTTCTCTTCCTCTTTTTTCCTTCTGAGACATCTTTTTTTTTAGGATTTTTTAGAGTGAGACATAGGTGTATCACAAGTAGGCCATATCCTTGATCCCTGGGCAGTAGCTTAGCTAACTGCAGAAAACCCTATGAAACACAAACTCTACCACATACATAAAGCAAGGATCAGTTACAAAAAGATCGGGGACAGCAGCTCTGATCAATATTTCTTCCCTAGATATTGCTTGGCAGAGACAAACTGTCAATTGTGCTGGGTAAATAAGAGAAAAAATGTCCCATGAAAGTGGCATAAAACTTCCACAGAAATAACTCACTGAGTAAAAGTATTCCAAAATCGAATCTAATAACACTGCATAGAAAAATCTATTCTACCAGTCTGGAATTCAAAGTATCATAAAGCTAGGGAACTGTGCAAGCAACATTAAACAAGACAAACAAAATGTAATCCAGAGCACTTGTAACAAAAGCATAGAATAAGGAATGGGAGAATAAAAGTGTGAAGGCAGCCTAATGCTTCCACAATTAATAGATCTACTTTAAAAAAAAATCAATTCAGTGCAAAGTTAGAAAGATGTCAGAAAGGAGCAATTATTCATGGCTAATTACTTTTTAGAGGATGATGACAATGGGTTAGTTTTCTCTGGTATTGATGAAGAAAAACCTCTGGGGAAATCATTTGCAAAGGTTACCAAGGATATGAATTATTCTCTGGTATGTATGAAGTACAAGAATATGAAAGAATGAGTAAAATACTAGTGTAGTGAAGGTCATCAAGACAACTAAGCTAATAGCATAAATTACCACTTTAGAGATTCAAACATGCCATCAATATGTCTAATAATGAATGATCTCCTGGAAGGGATGATTTGTTATGAGCCCTTCAGTTACTCACCAGAAAGAAGACTTTAGAATAATTTGCTTCAAGAAAATATAGAAAAGACAAAATTACAGAATTCAGCCTGTAGTTGTCCCTGTGAATGAATTAAAGGGAAAGAAAAAACCTTTACACAGGACTGTACTAAGGTTCGTTCTCTTCCTGCAGTGTGGGGTGATGTAGCAGATCCCCTTGTCTTACATTCACTTATCCATTCCTCTCCAGAACACCTGTGATAGTCTCCTCCATTTTATCTTCTCTCTCTTTTACCCATATTTGTGCCTTCATAATCAGCTTCCTCTTCAGTACACCCATTCACAACAATCTTGCCTATACTAGTCTCTCAGATAGATAGCAACAGCTTTATCTCCTGGAAAATTGGCCTGTCTCAGTCCCCCTATCCCAGTGGGCTCTCCATCCTAATTTGCTCACAGCACTTATTAGTTGTTCACATCCCTGCTCCAAGTGCCCTATAACATTTGAAAATCTGATTATAGAGTCCACAGCACTCATTACAAATTCTCCTTCTCATCCCTCTCTCCTGCCTTTAAGCTGCCACCTCACCACCTCTGCCATTTAGCCCGTTGATTATACTGCTCTGCACCCATTTCTGTGGAGCTCTCCCTTCATGTTTTCATTTGTTCCCATCTTGACTTTAGTAAGTAGGATAGCCACACATACTGCTGTCACATTTATATGCAACCTTTGTAGTAGCTGAGGGGCTCGACGTTAGCTCTATTAGCTACCAGTTCCTCTATAACTGCTTGCCTGATTATGCAATTAGGTAGAAGTTCCTAGACTCCAGGTAATGAACATACATGAAACCTGCATATGTTATGAGATGTTACCAAACTGTCGGCTCTTCTATTGTAAGACAAAAGAAAGTTGTGATTTTTCATCTTCAGCATGGAATTATTTAAAAAACATCAGGCTTATTATCACTTCTGTTATAAGACTGTGTGTAAAAATGCCCTGCCCATACTTATGAAGAAAGTGAGAATGTGATAGTCTTCTAAATTATATGATTAATATTCAAATTATAAAGTACAAAACTAAACAAAAGGCCTAGACTGCCTTTTCATACATTTTGATGCTCAGTGCTATTTATTTTGCAATAAGCAAGTCCTCTAGACATGACTTGAATATGTCACCCACTCTTTCCAAAACCTATTTGTTACAAGGGAGGCCTCATCCCTCACATGTTAGCAAAAAAAGGAAGAAGAGTTTGTGAGGAAAAACCAGACCAGCAGTAAAGCCAGGGAAAACCTGATCTACCTTTGAGAGCTATCACTGTGGAGAAGTCTGAGGACAAGGAGGCTGCAAACTGCCTGGCAGGCAGTGTGGGAAAAGGTATATGTTTCACAAACAGCTCACCTGCCTTGGCAGCTAATAAAATCAGTAGAGTTAAGATGGCATAAAAGTAGCATGGAGAAAGCAGACCTTTTTAGTGGGGAAAAAAATGGTGTTCAACCTAATACATTTCTTGTCACCTAAAATCATGGCCTCCTTTGGGGTAAGGTGCATGCAAAGGGCAGAAAAATTTTAATGTAAATATTTCCACTACAAACAATCAGGATCAAACACAGATGAGTGAAAAGGTTGATATTTGAGCATAATTTCAAAGGTGAAACCTGTTTTACCAGTAACAGGGATCCAATACTGCATTTTCCCACCTCTTGAATCTGGTTTGATCACTGACTCCTGGGCAAATAAACCTGTAATGATGCGAAGAGGAACCATGCTTGCAGAGCAATCATTATTTGAAGGGTTTTGAAAACATCTAGCATATAAGATTGCAAACACACAAAGAACGAGTAGGAAGATTCATAATAAATCAAGAGATAAGTACAGATGTGATCCTTTTTTATGCAATTACAGATTTTAAATAATCTAATTTGTTGGGGTTTTTTCATTTCCTCTGAGCCACTGAATTGTTAGTCTCTAAAAATATTGTTTGTTCTCTTTTGATTGGCAGTAATTTAGAAGAAAGGAAAGAAGGAAAGAGAGAGAGAAAAGGAAGGAGACAGAAAGAAGAAAGAAAATCCTTGTGTGTAGGTGCATGTGTTTGCAGAACCATTTGGACTTCATTAGGTAGGTTCGTTAGGTGAAAGTGTCATACTCCTACAAAAGAAAATGAATAGATTTAGCATATCCAAATCATTTATTAAAATGGTATAAAAGTTATAAATTCCAAAGCATAATGTTTGACAGTAAGCTGTCATGGAAGCAATAGATTCATCATAAAAATTATAGAAGTGCATACATCTCATTGACTGTTTATCATTAACTGCATGGGATGCTGATAGCAAATGTCTAGCTATAATTTATATTTCTGATGACTCTCAAGTCTATTACTCACCTTTCTCTAGTTTTATAGCTCCTCTGGACAGAATAGAAATTGAACAGTCAGATTAGGTTTTGGAGGAGAATTTTCTGCTGTTGCTGTTCTCTATTATCTCATCCCTCCAGCCTGAGCTGTCCCTGACATGTGATCAGACCCACACTGCCCAAGTGTTTCTCAGAAAATAAGGCTTGAAAATAAAAAATAAAAGGTAAAGAGAGATAGTTAACTACATCTCCATTTTCAGTCTTACAGCAATTTGACTCCAAATTTACCCACACCATGGGTAAAATCTTAAAGGTGCAGTCACGTGTGGCATGAGGAAAAACTCTGTTAAGGATAATGTGATTTTGAAAAATAAAGACAATAAATTTGTGAAATATTCAGTAAATGAAATATTCATTTGTGCCAAGGTATGGGTTCAAGGAATCTGATCTTGTAAAGAAATCATTATGTGTGCAGAAACACCATAATAGAATCAAAGCTAAAAATGAATACATTCCAATTAACAATTAGAGTTTAAAATTCATATAATTGTGTACAGAGAACTATCTTATCTTTTTTTAAAAGTCTTGTAGCTGTTAGATCAACTGCCTACCCATTAATTGCAAAAGACTTCACTGAACTTACAAAAGGAAGGGTTTATTCTATTCCCTTTAAAACTAGTATACAGGTTTGGACAGCTGAGCTTTAGAAAGCTACTGGAGCAATGGAGCTTGTAGCACCCTCTAAGCACCCTCTAAGCCCAAGCTCTGGAAGCACGGAGTTGCTATGCAATTTTTCATAGCAGACTTTATTTCTTTTTTTTTTTTTTTTGACTATACCTATTGCATTTCTTCTTTTTACAGCACTTCCACAAATTTTAGAAAGAGGACAGGCAGTAATAGCAGAGCTTAGAGAAATATTTTTCACATGAATACTGGGTTCTGACATAGCAAAACTTAGCTAGAGAAATCTGCATTCTCTGTTTTTTCCAGAGGGAGAATAGGAAACAGTTCTTCTTGTTCAAGACCACCATGTAATCCCTGAAAAAAAAAAATCAAACTGTTTGTTACATTGTCAACATTGAATAATGTATTTTTATACAAGCAGAGCTTCATAACAGTTTATGTAAAAACAATGTATGATGAAATCTTAGCAGGTATCTGCATGCCTCTTTTCTGTGAAGGACTAGGTGAGTGCAGTTCTGCCTCTATACAAGAGTCGAGCTGCATGTTCAATATTTTGTTTAAGAAATGATAATTTATATAAATATCTCATGGCAGATCTAGTCCAAAGTACTGGATTTTACCTTGGAGATAATCAAACAATTCTAGAACTGAAGTTCACGCTCAAATACTAATTTCTAGAAAAAAAAAATCTATGCAAAAATTGTCTCTTCTCCCTGCAATAAAATGATGTTTTCAAATCTAACAAAAGATTCTATGTAGTCAAGGAAGTTTTCTTGTACAAATTCACTAAAATCAGTCACTTTCTTATACCTAATACCATCATCAAAAGATTTTTTTGCAAGATAACATGGTATATGTAAAATCTTCTATCAATAACTAGAATTATAAGTGAAATTTTCACTGATATGAGTAGCTTTACTGTGATCTGAGGGACAGGAAGGAGAGATCAGGTGGTTAAGCAAGTCATGTTAAGCAACTGAAATACCCAAATAATGAAGACACAAATGTTAAATTACACTATAAGTGCTTACATCAAAGCTATTTTCTTTACAACATAAGAAAAGTTAATGTCAGATGTGAAAATGACTAGGCAGGAAAATTATAATTCAAAAAATCACATACCATAGTTTAAAAAAAAATTAATTCTCAGCAATTGTTTCCAGGTTGCCAGTGCTAAAGGTCTGAAAGCTGTGTTACATCTGGAAGTCCCTCTCCTCAGGGCTGCTCTCAATCCATTCTCTGCCCAGCCTGTATTTGTCCTTGGGATTGTCCTGACCCAGGAGCAGGAGCTTTCACTTGGTCTTGTGGATCTTCATGAAATTCACACGGACCCACCACTCAAGCCTGTCAAGGTCCCTCTGGATGGAATCCATTTCTTCCAGCATCTTATCTCACCACACAGCTTGGTGTCATTGGCAAACTTGCTAAGGGCACACTTGATCTCACTGTCCATGTTACCAAAAAAGATGTTAAACAGATGTAAGGCTATAAAATAAGTAAAATGCAAAAGACTGTCCAAGAAATTGCAGCAGAACTTTATGCAGCATGAAACACAAGTGCCTAATATGCACAAAGCTGAGAAGGAAAATATACTACTTTTATGCAGAAATTTAAAAGTGGACACTGGCCATGTAAAGCGAGTGTGCTTCAGATTAGAAAAAGACTTAAAGCAAATTGAAGTGAGGAAGGATGAAAACAGAAAAGGTACAGAGGAGACCGACAAAAAGACCGATCCAGATACATAAGGGACCTGTAATATCTGATAGGAAAAAATAATAATGTTGTGTCATTAGGCTGGACTGAAATAGATGGGAGAAAGAAACTGCAAAGGAAGATGAAAACATTGGATTGTCCATCATGATGAGGGGTTTTGCTGCAAACCAGAGCAACAGCTACAGAGCTTTAAGTACATAAAGAGACAGCAGTGCTTCAACTTGACAAGGCTGCTGCTCCAAGAACCTCTCCAGCTACGGGTAGGATTGGGCAGAATTCTTTTAAGTGAGGCACATTCTGGTTATTGTATAAACCAGTCAAAACCATACCCTAACCTCCAAGGGATATCCTAGTCCAGTGAGACACTACAAGAACCTGTTCAGCATCCTCACTTGGTCCAAGAAAACTGGTGGCTCAGATTTACTTTTGCTTCTCTCTGCCTTGCATATATATATATGTGTCTCACCTATTTATTTCATACCACTGCAGAGGATAAGAGATCGGTCTTGTTCTTTCTCATAAAATATTTTGAAAAGTCTGCTTTTTGTTTTGGTACAAAAACAAAAGAGGTTTTTTTTCTCAACACTGACATTTTTCACATTTTTCACAAAACATGCAGGGAGGTATGCAGGGAATTTTTGTCAGCCTGGAGCCTCTGTGCTAAAGAGAAAGGTTGTGTTTATCAGTGTGGCTGGGAAAAAAGAAGATGGCTTCAGGTGCAAGACAGAATTGGGTATCATTCCTGGAGGCCTGGGTTGAGTTTCATCTTGGGTAATTGGACATTTTCTGAGGAGGAATTTTTTTTCTTTTCACCAAAACAGATCGTATTACAATGAAACCCAGGGAAAAAAAAAAAAAATTAAATCTGTCCAGGTCACTGCATTTTGCAGGACTAACTTTTACAAATCACCACCATCCTTCCATCCAGGGTGCATATGAATACCTGCCAGAAAGACCAGTGCAATGCCATTGTAAATTCACCTCCTCCACAAAACATAGTTTTCGTCTCTAACCTGCAGGGAAATACCAGAATTGCCAGACAATCAAAATACATGTTTTTGAAAAGGTCAAAGGATTCCAGCAAAATATTATATTTCGTGTAGTGTACAAACCATGAAAATGTTGATATTTCATTATTGAAGAAAAAAATGGTAACAAAAACAGAATCTGACATCCTTTTTTTTTTTTTTTTTTTTTTTTTGAGACAAAGACTGTGGCAAAAATAGAAACAGCCAGCTAACAACATCTGACTATAGCTTTTTGGTCTATAGTCATTCTGTCTTATAAAAAACCTTTAAACAACCTGAGTTTTTAGTTAACCAGCAGAACTTACTTTTTTTTATGGCAGGGCTACCTCAGAAGACCAATACACATCAAAACAAATGCAACTTGCTGTCTCTGACCCCATTCAAGCACAAGCACAAATGAACCCAACTAACTTTTTTTTTTTTTAATCATGTCCTTCATATTCCTGGGGTACCAAGGCTACTGGGCTTCTTTATTCCCGCATAGTTCTCACCATAGCAGTAATGAACTCTACAAGGCATCAAGCCTGTTAATCAGAAAAGCTTTCAGAGCCCCCTTAGTTCTAACAGTTTTATTGCAGATAAGTAAGAAGCTGAAAGTGCATAAGTTCAGGAGCTGCAGTAACTAAAACAGCCAATCTGGAGTAGGACAAAATTGAATGCACAGTTCTCGGCAGTTTTGTCTCGATGGAGAGAATGGAATTATTCTTCAAGTATTGCCATGTGTCAAAAGAAAGCATTACTTAGGACTCACTGTCGACTGTCTAATTGCAGCACTGAACCAAATAATTTGAAATGACAGCTATCTAAAGCCAAATTGTAAAGTGAATAGTGAACAAAGTAATAAATAATGGAATTACACATACTATATGCGATTGCTCATTGAATCAGATTGCCGGTAATAGTAAAAGCCAAAAGTAACAATCAGCCTCATAACTTCATAATAGAGGAAATGTCATTAACTATGTCTAACTCCTGTCATCAACATACATTAAGAAAGCAACCTGGTAAATCTCCTTTTGATTGTATTGGACCTAACCTTAACCTTATTCCTTTCTTAGTCCTAAGGAAGAACTTTTTCATAATTTAAAAATTACTTCATCACTATATAGATTGTGCATGTAATACTTTGGTCTCTCAGAATACTGTCTGTTTTCACTCAGAAAACAAGCTGTAAAGCACACCCCAAAGGAAAGAGCAAAGGCATTGGGAAAGAGGAAAGAGGAGTGTCACTTGGGTCAGGGAAGATGCTCTCAATTTGTTCTGGTAGATGAGACTGCATGTCTCCAGTGAGATTCTCCCCAGGGACTTGGATGAGCTACAGATATTCCTCTGATATTTGCAATATTCATATGTCTCTCTCTAGATATATAAATTTATATATATTATATGTGGCTGTGCGTGTGTGTGTGTGTGTGTACACAAAAAGAACCTAAATTCCGTCTCAGTTTGAAGGTCATACTTTATTTGCATTAGGTTTGAAAATGCCAATTCAAATGCAACACAAAATAAGTAGGCTAGAGATACACTTTTCACTTTGCAGCATGTGCAAATGGAATGCAAGTTTATTTAAGTCTTTCCAGCACAGCAGCAGGGTTACTTGAAAGAGGATAATTTTGCATTTTGCTGTCTGAAGGTTTTCTGTATAATTGTTAGTATGTGTGGCAACTGACATTCCAGGCACTGCAAGTCTATTCCTTTCCACTGTTACAAGCAATGTCAGAGGAGGTTCATATGTACCTTTTCCTGTTCTCACTGCATTATTTATCAAGTGAATACGAAATCAAAATGTTGATGCATAGAACAATATGTTAAACACTCTAATGTGCAATCCCAGCTTAACCTTGTCAACCTTCCACCATCAGTCAAAGGTCAGTTTCCTATTGCTTTAACCAGTATTTACCAGTCTTCCTTGCCCTACTATATTTTTTTTAAGCTTTCCCATTTTTTCCCCACACTGCCTGTTCAGACAAAAAAAAAATACTCACATAAGCACTTGGTGGTACATTTTATTTTATAGCTGATGACAACCTTACCCAAGAGATTTCAGCATATATACTCTTGCTCCCAACAAACCTGGAGGCAGGTTGAATCTATAATTTACTTCTAACCTTTCCTGAATACTGTGTTTTTAATGAAGTGCTTTCTCTTACTCCCTAATATTTATCTATCTATTTCCTGACATCTCATATCCACTACACACTTGGTTTCACATTCAGGTTACTTTCTGAGCAGGTCAGCACCTGTCATGACTAGGATAACCAGATAATAAGAACTTAATGGACATCTTAACTGAATAAATTACATTCTCACTACATGAAGCACACCCTATGACCAGGTTCCCATGACATATAGGTTTAAAAATCCCAATCTTGAAGAAAAAGTCCACCAACCTAGATTTCTCTAGTGGTTGTGCAATTCCTCTTTCTTATCAAACCCTGCTTTAGTGATTCCTCGTACCATCGTATGGAAATTCACAAGGACTGGGGCATCATTGTTCCAGGTCTTGGTGGGAAATAGAAGGTGGCACCACTGACCCAAAGACCACATTGCAGATGGCAGCTACATTCAAAGCCTCACAAGAAGCCAAGGAAAACATGTGAGAGAGCTGATTGTGATTAAAGGCAACCATTTCAGATGATTTGCCTAATTATGTGTGGTAGGTCGACTTGGCTGGATGCCAGGTGCCCACCAAGCTGCTCTATCACTCCTCCTTCCCTGCTGGACAGGGGAGAGACAATAAGATGAAAAACAACTCATAGGTTGAGATAAAGCACTTTACTAAAGTAAAAGTTTGTGTGTGCACAATCAAACAGGAAAAACAATAATAACTTTTTTCTCTAATTCCCATCAGTGAGCAATGTCCAGCCACTTCCTGGGAAGCAGGGCTTCAGCACGTGCGGCAGTTGCTCAGAAAGGCAAACACTGTAAATAACAAATATTCTCCTTCCCTCTCCTTGCAATAGCTTTTATATCTGAGCTGACGCCATATGGTATGGAATATGCCTTTGGTTAGTTTGGGTCAGCTGGTTTGGTTGTGTCCCCTCCTAGGATCTTGTCCACGGTGGCAGAGGGAGGGATGTTGCGAGGCAGTGCTGATGCTGGGCCAGCACTGCTCAGCAGTAGCCAAAACAATGATGTGTTATCAACACCTTTCTAGCTAACAGCACTGTGAGGACTGCTGAGGGAAAATGAACTCCATCTCAGCCAGACCCAATACACAATGCCAAGTGTTTTGGGGGACTTCAAAGCAAAATAAGAATAAAGAGTATTAAAAAATGTCCACTATGTATTTCTCTGTAAAGTACCCACTTCTCACTACGCCTATTAGTTTTAGTCCAAAGTTACTTTGTCCAAATAAAAGTTCATACAAGCTCTTGTGCATAGCCTTTCCCAGATTGCAGGGTTTGGGTTTGTTTTTTTAATTTTATTCCAATATAGAATGAATGAATTGCCACCATCAGGTAATTTTTACCTTTAGCTTGCAGAACTAAATACCTTGTTTTGGTTCTTTTGGCTAATTAAAAAAAGCTTCCATTTTCTCTATACTGTTTGAACACTGAAGACTACCTGATACCATGTCACTGGCATTCAGACAACACTGAGAAGTTCAGATACTGCTACTGGTATCTTCACTAGGTGAACATATTCCTCTTTAAGTCCTAGGCATCAGTGATGTCTAATTATTACTGGCATAAATTTTGCCTGTGGAATCCCAAGATGCATGTCATTTAAAATTGCCAGTGTCACAAAAAGGCACTGACAAAAAGGAAATTAGGATAAACCAATTAGAACTGAATGCTAGATTACAAACTATTTGGGAGAAGGAACAATGAAAGCTTTGATTGTGTATTGCTTTGAAAGGGAGCTAAGGAGGATATGGGCTCATCCTGGACACATTAGCACTATGCCTGTGACTTTACTAAAGTTATATTCACTGACAGCAGTTCTGAATCTGCTACTACATACTTCCTAACCAAAATTTTAGGTATATTTGCATTTTAGATGCTTTTAAATGTGCTACTTCCTGTGTATGCTAAAGGCAGTCCTTTCATCATCTGACTACAGATAAAAGCAAATAAATGCAGGGAAAAAATAGCTATATACAAATGGCCTTAGAAAACACGGATAGAAAAAATCCAAGGGGAATTCATTGCACTAGCCAGGTTTCAAAATAATTCATTAAACAGCTACCACTTGTCCTGTCACTGACTATCAGTCTGGAAATTGATAATGTTCTAAATGTGTCTGCTTTCATCACATATTCTCCCCCCTATTGTAGTTGGTAACATAAGCTATGCTCAGGAAGCATTTTGCAGTCTCCACAGCTATCTTATCAATATCACCACAAAACTAAGGAAATACATGGGGGAAAAAATAATCACAACAGTCTATGGTTATAGTTGAAAGCATAATGCTTCTGTCTAGCAGACAAAAAAAAAAAAAAAAGCTTGCCCTATAATCCTACATGACTATGGAAAAATGAGCTTTAATAATCAGGTTGAGACATGCCATTTAAGTTTACAGCAGCAAGTCTGTCATATTTGTTGTTAACGTTCTGAATAATCCTTAAAACCAGTAATCTGTTTATCATTTATCTTTTAATAAAGCATTATTATTTCAGGAAAGCGTGCAAAGAGGTTGAAATGGCCTTATTCCAACAACAACAACAAAATCAATTCCTTTCTACAAATTTGATATAGGCAGGCTGTGTACCATTTGGAAAAGTTCACTGAACCATGAAGACTGGCATATGCACCATAAAATTCAAGCTTTATTTGATGAAGTTATTGAATATTGCATTTACCTAAACTAAGGTTTAAAGCAATCCTACCTATTTTTACTGTCCTCTCAAGAAGGAAGCTTTGAATATGAACCAAATCAGATTGCTGCTTCTGAGAATTTTAAAGGGATCTGAGGAGGGGCACAGAAAAGATCCATGGTGTTTAATGAAAAGTATCTGTTCAGTTCAGTTATGATACCAGAGGCTCAGAATAGTGCTCCAAAAAAAAAAAAAAAAAAAAAAAAAAAAAAAAAAAAAAAAAAAAAAAAAAAAAAAAAAAAAAAAAAAAAAAAAAAAAAAAAAAAAAAAAAAAAGAAGATAAAAAAAGATAAAAAAGACATAGTGCAATAATAACATGAAAGAATTTTGTTATCTATCTAGCTTTCTGATTAAAAGTGTATTTTCATGTCAACTTTAGGAGAAATTATGTACAAAGTCTGTTTGCAACAGAGTCTGTTTTAATTTGTCAAAGGTTTACACTGTGTAACTTGATCACATTAATTCCAAAGATTGCCTCCTCTATTGTTTCACTCCACTCTTAAAGACAAACAAGGATAATCCAGCTCCTGTAGTACCATAGGGTGTGACAAGTTGTTTTCTTTAGACCAACACCTGGTCATCACAACGTAGTGGTAACTAATCTAAATGGAAGCCTGGTAGACTCTGATGTTTTATTATTGTTAATGTCAGTTGAAACACTGAAGGCATCAGTTTAGGGATCAAACTCAGAAACTCAGGAGTTGTGTCTTCTTCATGTGACCACTTGACACTGACACCAACCTAATTGAGAGAGCAGATGAGTTATTTAGAGATTATATTCCCCTGCATCAGAGTGTCATATAAAAGACTCATCCCTCAGATGGTTACAAATAAGCTTATATTAATTGAGTCTTGCACAGGTTTAGATTCAACACAGTACAACAGGGCACAACAAGGTCAATGTGCTTTCCAACACCCTGCTCAGTAGCAAATTAAGCATATTAGGGAGAACATGCCTAACAGCCTCTGATAGCCCTGAACAAACATCATCTTTTCTCCAATAATCTGGTCATTTTAGCAATCGATGAGCCTGGTTTCAATTCACTGCTCTGCCAGAGGAGATTCTGAGTCACCTCTTCCTTCTACCTTTTGCAAGAGTCCAAACCACTGAGTGACACAGCAGGCTGAAAAGGGCTGGGACCACGTCTTTAACCTTTCTCATGACAGTCTGCCATAGAACTAAGAAGAACTGCAGAGATTTAAAGGGAATAAAACACAGAAGAGTGAACCTCTCTAGTATGGAGGTTAGAGATGTTAGAGCTAGAAACTTCTAGCGTCCACTTTCCTAGTGTTCCATACTAAATAAATTGTTGGATTTTTTATCAGAGCCCAGAACTCAGGACTCCCCCTCTGTATTCAAAACACTTAAGCAGGCATTTGCATGCTAGCAAGATCCCAGTACACCTCGTTAGTAACTGGGCCTCTGGGAATTATCACAGTATCACAGCCATAGTAAATCATTCCACAGGAATGCATTTTAGTTTTAAGGATGACAGAAGTTTTGAAGTGATTTTTATCAAAAGAGAAGGTAAGGAGCAAGTCAGGATTTTGATAGTATAGTACTGATCAGCGTTGAAGAGTTCACTAGAAGCCACTGTAGTTCTGAAATGACTTTCATAGACTATGTTTTCATGGTAGAAACCCCAGCAGGCAAACAGAAACATCACTCTTACTGAGAGGCTTTGTCCACTCTGCTGAGAAAAAGAGGACTGAGCCTGAGTGTCCACCTAATTGTCCACATGACAAGCTGCTAGTTACTCCTTAGCACTACAGCACTACACATGACTAACTCCAAGAATTTTCCAGTATGAGGGTTGTTCTAAGTAGTTTTGACAGGAACTGGCTGGTGACACTTGAATTGCGGGCCAGAAGTCAGCCTGACGTTCTTTTTTGCCTGTTGATTCAGCCATGAAGTACCCATCAGTGACTGTGAGAGCAGAGTCCTGTGTCCCTAGAGCAGTGTAGCAATGGGAACCTCCCGAGTGAGGGAGTGCGAATGAACAGATTTCAGAAAACTAACAAGAATGAATTAGGTGGCAGAAGAAGGTCCAATACAAACATCAGTAAGTAAATAAATGGCGCTGCCTGGAAACAAAGTTGTATATCTGATGGCCTACGTTGTAAAGCGTCAAACCTGTATCACACCGTCCCACAGATTCAGTATACTGAATAAAGTGTTCCTTCTAGTTCAAATCACCAAATTATCAGCTGACAGGAGCAAGCAAAAGCAGATACAGCTCATGGCCACATGTACATGGGGACTCTGAGCTAATTTTCCATCCTGAAAGATTACAGAATATGGTAACGTCCCTGAAAAAAAAAAAAAAAGTTTGTTTTCTGACTACAGCCAGTTGGAGAAACAGTGCTTTGATGTTGCTGTCCCATCATGAATTTAAAGGATATGGATAATTTACAACCTTGATTAACAATCTCAGAGCTGAAATAGCTCATCCTCTTCACATCCCATCCTTTTTATTGAATGTGTTTAAGTATTCATGAACACATGATGGTAATCTTGTTAACACTATGAAAAGCAATGACATCCTCATTATAAACTGCTTGAAAATGCTCATGATCCTTTCACCAGAATGAGTTTTGTACAATTAGAAGCCTGAAAAAGTCACAGGTGCGCAACACAGGGTGATAAAATTGTAATTGGAAGATACAATGGCACTGTAACGTCCAGGAGAGTAGATTTTGCAGCTACAGACAGAGGGCAGGACACACCAGGACTCCTTGTAATAGTAATTTCTCTTGGGTGCTGTGCAACCGCATCTTCCTTGCACATTCAGGCTGAAAAAAATCACAGATTCAGGAGCAGGTAGGTACTTCCATCCAAGTCCAACAGATGGCAGCTATTTAAGGCTCCTTGCCTTTCTTATCATGGTGGTAAAAGGTTTATTTTCTGGGATCAAAAATGACCTGAGGATGGTTTACCATGATCTCTCTTGGGTTCTCCAGAGAAATACTATATATTTGTGATCTTTTCATCTTTGCTATGGAAATGGGTATGGTGGGGTTATAACTGTGGAAATGGTTTTTGGGTTGTGTTCAACAGGACATTCAAGCAGAGTTGACATTCTGTCAGTCCTTCTGCATATCTCTTATATAGTTGTTCTAGAATTTCAAAGTATCTTCCTTTCCCTTTATTTTTCTTACCTTTGTGCATCAAATCTCTGAATTGCTGGATATCGATGAGTAGAAGAGGCTGAAGAGGCATATTAATATCTTCCACATTCCCTGGACCTACAACTTAAGAAAACCAGAGGTTGACCTTAAAAACACACACTTATTATTGTCACATGCACCTATACAGACACACAGGAAGATAAAGGTAGCAAGTATGGACTAGAAACACTGAAGTATGGACTAGAAACAAGAATTTAAGAAACACTGAACCCAGGTAGTAGTTGGTTTGACATTTTGTGATGCGAGTGAGTCTCCGTGATATGAATCCCATTTATCATGTTGGCTTTTCAAGGACTGATAGGAAAAGAGTGGATTTCAGCTACACTTCAGCACTTCCACCTAGTCTGTTAATCAAGCCACCATTAAGTGGGATAAGTGGCAACGAAGGAAGAAATGGTACAGCAGATGTGCCACAGTCAGCTTGGAAGAATCATATTTGACTTAAATACCTTCACTGCCCTGACAAGGGACAGTGAGCAAAAGATTTCACTTATCTCCCTGGAGACTTTCTGTTTAACAATTTCTGCAGGCAAATCAAATGAGACAGTGTAGTATAAAAAAATGTGGTCTTTTAGAAAATTGGACCTGTTTCTCTGCTGTCAAAGAAACCTGCATAAGCATAAACACTTCTGGAAATAGGTGGGATGTAGCAAACACTTCTGTAAATGTGTTGCATGTTGCATTTTTTTGGCACTTAGCCTGCCAGGATGTACATGAGCACATAAAGCAGTGCAGAATTCAGCCTTGCACTTCCAGTAACAAGAATATACTTAGCATTCAGGAAAGCTTTTAAGTGCACTTTTAAGGTTAAGTGTGGGATTCATCACTCTTCTTCAGCCTGGAAGTCATTTCTAGCAACATTTGGGTGCATCCGTGCCAATATAATCTGCCAGAGCTGGGCACATTTTTCTTCCTGTGAATGAACTATTCATATCCCCAAAAAGCAATTTCATCCATTCCAAAACAATTTTATGAATTCAACATTAATTTGACAAATAGTTTCAGCTGGGAGGGCTTTCTCAAACTTAGGTTGGCATAAAAAAATACCTGAAAGAACCACTTCTTTCTCCAGTTGTCACTGACCCAAATACAGAAAACCTGGAGCACTTAAAATGGACTAAGACTCCTGTCTTCTACCTCTAAAGACAAGTTCCTACACAGCACAGGGTACATTATCTAAAATTACGGGCTCAATATCTCCTCTTCATACTGTTCAGCTTTGCATAAACTGCTTATCAAATTCCCTGGAACAGGGGCTGGAAGCCAGGTGTCAGATCTGTTCGCTGGCTCAAAGATGCTGCCGAGTGGTCTACTGCAAACCAGCATCCAAAGAAGGAAATTAAAAAAGAAGAATGAATGCTTCAGTGTACCTCCACCCTCATTCCTAAAATTGGCCTTCCTAGATATGTAGATGTTTCACGCCTTCTGTCAGGACCATCTCCAAATAGCATAATTGAATTCTGTTATCTCCTTTGTTTCTCACATCTGTCTTCTTATTATTATTCAGTTATTTATTTATATTCATTTTATCCAAGCTTGTAAGCTTGGATCCTAAAGCAAACTCTGATGTCTCTGACCCTTGAGAGGGAGATCTATTTAATCAAACAGAACTAAACATAGATAATTGCTCAAAGCTGTTATTAGCTATTAAATGGCTGCCTACTTCACTCCTTAGGTACTTGCCCTAACAGTCACTAATTCTTTTACATGCCTAAGGTCTTTCCAGAGGGATCATTGGGATTTATTTTCCTCAGTCATTAAGTGCTGATGTAGAGTGATTGCATTAGGAAACCATTTTGAGTGTGGAGCTGGAAAGCAATGTGTAATAATTACAGCTATCCACAAGGAAGAGAACTTGTATTTAACAGGTCTACTAAAAAATAAGATATTAATGTATTTGAGTACCTGTTTTAAAAGGAGTTCTTTCTAGGGGATTGTTCTGTTGTTTGGTTTTGAGGTTTGGGCTTGTTTTCAGATTTTTATTCACAAATTTTAACTTAACCTAAAAGCACTGAGACTTCCAGAGAACAATAAGTTGAAGACATAAAGACGTCTCTCTGACAAGTAGGAGAGAGGGAAATATCTCCTCTGAGCTAATTCAGGGTCACATTATGCCAAGCACTCACAGCAGCTGCTGTGGAGAAAAGCCCCTGTTAACAGAAGGTGCACGTCCAGAGCAGAACCTTTTTAATCACCTCTTAGTGTTGGCCCTAAGATCTTTTGTAGCAGCCCCATCTCATCTCAGGCTGGAAGTCAGATTGCATAGGATGATCATTTCACTGAAAGTCTGTTAAAAAGAAAGTGTGAGTTTATAAGTATGTCTGTCCACTGACTTTTGTCTTTTCCTCTTTAAATCAAGCACCTTATTCTATGCAAATTTGCAGTTGAAGGCAAGATGCATTTCAGATATAATAAAGCCAGCAGGCCAGAATAAAGAAGTTTCTTAGGTGAAGAAACCAAATCTGCTTATACAAAGAAAAAAAGTCTTATCCTGCAGTGTCAGAGTAATATATTCTTCAAGTCCTGACCATTATGCATTCCATTTATACCAGTTCTTTAATCAAAGCTGAACCTGGTGAATTGCAAATAAGAACGAAAACATTAAATGTGAAAGGCCAACTCGCTCATCTATATTTTTTGTCAAAATGACAGTTTTAAAATTACATACGTAAAATACTTCACTAAATAGGGTTATAAATGTGTAATTCATCATGGCAGAACATTTTTATGTGGTTTAAAACTACTCTTTTATTTTAAGAGGTGAGGACACAAAACGGTAGGCTCATTCTTCATCTTTTCATTTTGCAGTTTATTTTTAACGTAGGAAAGATGCAGCACGGTTGGAAAAGCTCTTGGAATGGTATTTTTACCCTTCTCTTTCTAAGTTGTTGCTTACCGAAGAGCATATCTCAAAGGTGAGTGTAAGTTCCTACCCTGGTTAGTGTGTGTACATACACACAGCAAGCCTGTTACTAGATAAAACCCTCATTGCTTCACAAAGACCTTATGCTGGTAAAATAGGGACACTCTTCTACACACTAGGCCCTCTGCCCACTCAAGCTCCCCCCTCACCTCCTGCACCTCCTTCCCCAATCTTCTAGTAAGGTACTGTGTTGCTGAAGCAGGAGAATCAGAGTTCTTATCCCACTATTTATGGGAAATCCTGAGTAATTGCTTTGCAGCATAGTGTTGGGTGTACAACTCCCCAGTGGCAATGGATTTGTTACCCCTTTAAACACGAATCACTGGGAAAACTTAAGAGGAAAAGGTAAGCATTAAAGTCGAAGAAAGAAGGCAAATGCTTTCCTAGGAACTCTCATTGTTTTGATGTAATTTACCTGGAATCCTTGTTCTTCATTGCAAGTGTGAATTCACATGCTGAGATTGCAACAAAGGATTAAGACAAACTCCTGGCTCAGAGTAGGGGAAGGAAAACATCATTGCAAGGTCATATAGAGAAGAAGATCACTGCATCCAGGTAGTCTGCTGCATATGATGTTTTTGAGAGGCAGGCAAGTACAGAGCTTGAGGCAGGAGGAGGAATTGTCACAGAGAGAAAGAAAGAAGAAAGGAAAATGTGTTCTGACTCCTGTTAAATCCCGAGGAGATTGTCTCCAAATTCCACATTGGTACTGGGTCAACGACAAAGACAGTGACACAAAATAATGTACCTCATGTCTAACGTTAACCCCAGTGCCTCATGGGTCATAGTTCAGAGCATTTCACCCATGTGATTGTGAACACCTGTCAAGGTACTAATTTCTTCCTCTCATTAAGTTCCCTGGGTGTGAGATTGAGGCCACCATGGAGACCTGAGCAACTTATCAACTTATCAACTGCTTCACTTTGATTTCAAGAGTTTTCTGTTACATATTCTGTCCCCATATGGCCCCAGTCCCAGAGGGTATCCACCCAAAAAATCCCAGGTACAAGAAGACTGTGAATCTCTGTGCCCTTTGACATACATTTAGAGGAAGATGATCTCAGTGCTGCTGCTTTGAACCCTCTGCAGGAAAGCATGACGGCCAGGTCTCTGAGGAACCTACTGCCATTCCAAGGTCACCCAATAGTTTGCTGCTGACCATGCTTCTTGCCTAAGTTTCCTCTTAATTAGGATTTAATCGCAAGAGTGGTTTCTTTTTCCCTGTGGAAGCATCCTTAGGCTGGACAGGCAATCTCAGGTGGACAGGATTTCCACTGTAGGTAGCAAGAGCTTTCAAAGTAAATGGGTTGACATCAAATATTTTATTATGAAAGGAAAACAAAAATATTTTTTGTGTGTTTTCTGATGCTTTTTTACTTACCTCTGGTAAAAAAGCAAAACAAGCTGTGATGAGGGAGTTGCATAAACCCATAATTTGGCAGCCAATTAGTCTTTGATTTAGACAGTTGCTTTTTGAATATACTTTTTTTTAATGTGATTCCTTGCAGCTGAGAAATTTACATTTTAAAAAGAGCTTAATGCCAAGGCAGTAGTGGAATCCCACATTTGTCAAAGAAGTAAACCGAGACGAAATCCAGTCCTTGTTAACATCCTAGGCTGGGACTGTTCTAACAGCAAATGAAAGAGAGGAGAGGAAGAATTTTTCCTCTGCTGATACAAGGCTTGTGGAGACAAGCAGGGGAGCCAGATTCCTTGTTGCCTTTTCACCCGCGCTGGGATGGGACATACACCGACGTGCACAGCAGGCAGAAATACCTCCCACATAGCTTAGAGCTACCGTGAAAATTTGTTACTAAAGGTGGAGATTGGGCAGTCTAGAGCAGAACAGAAAGGAGGACAGTGTGACTGTGACCTCCTCCTGATGACTGTTCAGAGAGGCTGCAGACACAGGTGTGACACTTGAGCTGTCTTTACCATCCCCAGAAAAAAACAAGGTAGCCTCTAAATTTAAACAACACTAGTGCAGGCATCTCGTTTGCAGTCTGGTTACAGTCAGCTCTTTAGGCTGTGTATAGATCTAGTGGCAAGAACAAACTGCAGCTTCTTTCATAAATGCAGATGCTAGGGCTTGCTTCATTTTAAACTCAGTCATGTCAGAACCACACTGCTTTGTACTGAATACAAAAGGAGAGAAAAAATACTCCCGTTCACTCTAATGAGACCAGTTGCTGGAAGAAACACTAGCTTTGCTGAAACACAGGAGAAACACCATGAGCATTGAACCCTGCTAGAATAACACTTTCTGAGAATGCAAAGCTATCCAGAGTCAAACAAAGAATTTGGCAGCTTTTATATGGGTGTACAGTTTGGTGAAGAATGTAGTTAGGAGTCAGACAAGTTATAATAGATGCGGATTAGGCACTGATACCCCTTGAAAATTTCTTAAGGCACATATATATCTTCTTTTTTAGTTTCTTAACTGCAGGTCTGGCACTAGAACATTCACAAAGCTAAGTCTTGATCAAGGCCAAAGTCTTGGTTCCTCACAACTGGGGCACATAGCACAGGGAGAACACCTGGCTTTTTTTTTTGTTTTGTTTTCCATGCTTGACAATTTTGGGGAGGAAAACTAGAAGTCTTAAAGACATAGAGGTACTTACCTTAATATTTAGCCAGTCAGCTGCTGCTCTTGCTCTGCTCCTCTAGGAGACAAAGCAGGACATCTGTGGTCCTTACAGCAGCCTGGATGGGGTTACTGGGAGTCCAGATCCTGTTGGTGTGCATGGGAGATATCTTTCAGGCTGGGCATGGGAACCACTAACCAATTCCCACTCTGGTACAGCAAGTTCACCAAGGGCTGCTGTGATGGTTGGGGTGCAGTACTTGCCCTGTGAGGAGAGGCCAAGGGAGCAAGGTTTTTCCAGCCTGGAGAAAAGAGAGCATCAGAGGGACCATACAGCAGACTCCAACACCTTTGAGGAGGTCACCAAGAAGATAAAGACAGGCTGTTCGCAGCAGTGCATGGTAGGAAAGCATGAATTTCTGAACAGATATGACAAAAGCATTTCTCATTCTCAGGGCAAATTAAGCAGGGGAACAAGTTGTCACTGCAGGTTTTCCAGATCCAGCTAGATAAAGTCCTGTGCAACCTAATCTGACTCCACAGCTTGCCCTGAGTTGAGCACTATGTTTGACTTGAGACCTTCTGAGGTCTATCCCAATCTGAAAGATTTTATAACCTATCCAAGAAATTCTGGAAGGATTTTCTCTTGTGGTGATTTAAGAAGCAGAGGGCAGCACCACAGAAGTGCCAATATCTCTGGAGTAGAGCTATCATCTAGGGGATTTTTTTTTTTTAATTCCTTCACATAGACAGTATGGAATTCACCTCACTAGCTGTGACGCCCTCAAAGTTAAACTTGCAGTCTCAGACAGCTCTGTGAGCTCTCTTCATAATCAAGCAGAAGAAAGAGAAATTCATCCTGTCATAAAACAGGGTCTGAAATGAGAAACTGGATAGGCCCCATCACTTTGGAGGTGACAATGTCTCATGTCGAGAGAGGATGCCCTTGAGTATCTACCTTTTACACAGTTAAAGCTGAAAGAAATGAGCCCTGTTCTAAATCTGAGGGAAATGCTGGCTAATTTCATGCTTGGATTTGATCAGGGTACTGAGTTGGCTTTGACAGGAATTGCAGGAGCTTGGAGACACTCTGAGACAGCAACAGCATTTGCTAGAAGTCTGAAAAGCAGAACATGTGAGGGCACGACTCCTGCTATGATCCCCTCCAGCAACTGTGTGCAGAGTGACGTTCTGGTTAAGCTCCCAGAATTAGGCATGGGAATGTCTACACAAAAAGCAAAGGGAGAGCTAGAGAATGCAATTTCAGTGAATTGGCTGGGATGGGATTTGTCAGATTAGCACAGCACGTATAACTAATTGTGTTTATCCTGCCCAAGCAGCAGGCATCAGTGTAATGTGCCTGGAGTTGTTATGCACTATATGTTTCCATCCAGGTTTCCCTAATCCGTCCTACACACACATCCCTTAGGGAATCTGTCTGCTCAGGTGTAATACGCTGGTCTAATCTCTGCTATCCTTCTGCCAGACCATGCAACTCAAGCCCCTGTGGAGTCTCCTGTATCTTCATGAGCTTCCAAGTGAATAGGAGGGAAAGAATTATGTCTGCTCAGTTCTGTTTAAGCATATACATTAATTTCTTCTTACGCTAACCATTTAGGACTGATCCAAAAGAGAGCTGTTCAGTTTCTGCAAAAATCAGCACATGGGCTGTAGGGTGCAAAGACAAAACCTTCCCTCAGTTTCTCCTGCATTCTCCTGGTTACAAAAGTATCCATATGCTTTTTTACATCAAACCTCCGTCGGTGCCCTAAAGATCTTCTGGGTGTGCACAGATAAACCTTCAGTTCTGACAGCACTGATGAGCTCCATCTCACGCCCAAACTCAATTAGCATTTAGAAACCCACTCTAACATCCCTTCAGTTTCATGTTCTTCACCTAACACACCTACACAATTAGGGCCTTTATAAAACACTGTTGTTTCCACAGCTTGTTTTGAAAAGGCACCCAGAAGAGAACGGTTCTGTTCTTGCCTTTGCACAGTACTTACAGCAGGTCAGGATCAGAGGGGACCTGCATTAAATCCCCACCATTGCCTGAGGGGGTTCAAGACTAAAACAACATCCCAAAGGAGGTTCTGAAAAACATAGGCTTTTGTACTCAGGTAGTTGGCTGCTTATAGTCCTCAGCCTGAAGGTTTTCCACTGCATAGTAAATAGTTAACTTCATAGGTGCTGGAAGCAGAAGGAAAGACTGGCATGCACCCACTTAGCAGAGCACCAGAACCCACATCTCTCAGGGATTGTACTCGTGTTCCTGCTCTGCCCCCAGTGATGTTTTTTCTGTGCACCATGCACAGAACAACTGAAAAGAGAGCTTCCACACTCAAGCACCCTGCAGTCACTAGTTCACAGTACCTCCAAGGATCAGTGAAACATGGATTGCAGTCTCCCCAAGGAAATGTGGGAGCTGAGTGTGGGCTGTTCCTTCTTGGGTGACTGCACTGGTCTGTTAGGTAAGAAGGTGACACAGTTTCAACAGCATATCTGGATCTAAAAAATTAAAATTAAAAAGAAGTGTGAGACCAGTATAGCACTTTAGAAAATAGAGGTAAAAACATTCTGAGAGTAAAATAACAAATTGGGGGGTCCAAGTGGATGAAGGCACCTGATGCTATATTAGCATATTAGAGGGGGCAAGACTGATTCCTGTCCCCAAATTGTCTCTGTTGGGTGGTTCACAGTGCACTGCTTGCAGAAATAATAACAGAGGTCTTGGGAGCAACTTTACCATCCAACCCTTTGAAAGCTAATTTCTCCAGACAAAGCATCACATGAACTGTGGCCACTTTGCTCTTGCTTCAGAGCTAACCCAGCTGTCTCTAGCTGGAACTTTACCTGCTCGAAGTAGACACACTCCTTCCTGGCAAATAAGTTTTGGATGTGATTGTTAGGATCCTCAAGACAGCTAGGCTGAAAAATGTTGCTCCATGAAAAACACTTTTCATTGATTTCAGGAAAGCCAAAACTACTTTCCTGATTTCTTGCTGTAGACAGAGCACAAGGATCCAAGAATGAAATCGATCTTACGAGGCAATAATTTTCTTTGCACCCCTTTTATTCACCTCTGTAAAGGTCTTTCAAAGGGCTCACAGAGACCAAAAAAAATGGCAGGTTTGTGATGCTGGACTGAAAGCAGCACAGAAGTGAAAAGCATCTTTGTCATATATTTTTAAATCAAGAGACATTTCTCTATTTTTGCCTTTTAAGTATTCTTTACATGTTAGAATTTTTTTTTTTATTGCCACTACCTGGAAATTGGTTTAAGAAATGTGTTCTTACACATTTATGTTTTGATTCCCTTTTCATAAATGGCTTTAATAGACTCTTTCTTGTGTATTTTTGCTTGTAATTTGAAACGATGAAACAAAAGCTTTAAAGAAAACTTTTTTCAGCCAGTAATTTTTATTTTGTATAATATTTTACACATAGAAAACTTAAGAAAAAATAAATGAAAATACTTTTGCAAGAAGCAACACAGAACATTAGACTTTTTTTCCCCCATAAATAGCCCAAATCTGCCACCTACTGATATAACATAGAATTTAATGAAACCAGCCATTTCAATTTTTCTCAGGAAAAAATCTAGCTTACTTTCCAGCTATGCAAAACCATTGCCATCTAGTGGCAAGTCCCAAGACTACTCAGGCAAAAAAAAAAAGAGTATATTTATCAAAATATCTATTGCTGCTCACTGCACAACAAGCTACTTAGCCATTTTGGAATGGATTCAATAGGCTTAGTGTCCTGTGACTCCAAATTTTTGCAGCTATGCTCTGAGATGGCATATAAACCCCTACATTCATTTGTACTTTATTTTAACAGCAACAAAACACAAGACACTCTGCAAATTGCCTTTCAGGTTAAATGCACCCTTTATTCTTGCTTATTTTGTACTTTTGTGGGTTTTTTCTAGTTTTATTTTCCTTTATTGGATCATCTAAACTTTCAGGAATCTTGGAAAGATTTAAAAAAATTGTCTTTCGGCTTGCTTTAAAAGGAGAGAGACCTCGCTCCCTTTTTACAAAAGCAAATATAATTTTTGAAGTCAAACAATCTATGCTTTTTAGTATGTGACAATAACAAACAAAAGACATAAAAAATATCTATAATTTTGCTCAGTTTTGTATTTCTTCCACCATTTGCTGAGTACTGCTTCCAAATCACAAATGCATCCTGTCAAGCTCAGTAAACATGAAAAGAGTAATTTTCATTTACACACAAGTCCCACGCTTTGAAGTGTATTGTTAAAAATAGAGGAAAGAGGCATTGCCATAGACAAGGACTGCCCCTGAGACTCAGTGCCTAAGTACCTGAAGAATCAAGTAGTCAATCACTGGGATTTTCAAATACTTACCTTCAAACTTGCTTTTAACATTTAGGCCATCTTGCTTAAGGGCAAACAAATTTGGATTCAGGTCTGATGATACAGATCTTTTAAATGTACTTTGGTAATGATTCCTGTGGAATCCAATGTGCAGGCTGCCTTCTATACATGTGTTGATTTAGAAGCACATGAAGATTTCACATTACTCCCTAGTGTGCCTCTGATCACAAAGAGAGGCTCACTGCTCACCAAAGAGTGGTTTGAGGTTCATTCTGCATTCAAGATAAGAAAGGACCCTTCTTCCCGGGAGTTCATTTTCCTTAGCTTCAAGCTTGCAAAGAGCCAGAATCTCACTTCTGATCCAACTGCCCAAGGGTTCTTCTAAAAGTTAAGAAAATAAATGGGTATTTTGAGGCACTTTTCAACTATAATTTATATGCCTTCTCCTTCATGTCAAAGTGAATTGAGCCACAAAGGTGCTTACCACATTGTATGAACTACAAAAGAGTGTAGGAGCAGTACTCAGACATTAACACCTCCAGACAGCCACAACTGATCAGGTGAAACTCTGTTTCTGGATAGAGGTGGGCATAGACCTAATTGTTGTCAGGAAATAATGATAGTGGTTTTTCTCTTAACAAGTTCTCATCATTAGTCTCCGCGAGTTCCACTGCTTTGCAAAATCTTTCAGTGTTGTACATGGGGGACACTCTAGTTTGACTGGAGTCTTTATTTTGGTAATCAGTTTATCTGGATACAGAAGGTATAAAACATGATAGGTCCCTCAGTAGGAATCACCCAACATGTTGAATGTCCTCTAACCATTAAAAATAACCTTCATACAACATGAAGCAAAAGCGTATCTTTGATTCCACCATCAAGAAGACTTTGCAAGCTCACAGGAACTGATAAAACCATATGTCATTTAAACAAGTGTGATGCCTCAGTAAGAGAGAGGGGAGTATGTGGGGCAAGAGATTATGTGGCAATGTACCTTCATTCCCATGGAAAGTCCATCAGCATTTGCAGAATCCAAGCTCTATTTGCAAAGGAAGTAGTTTGCGCTGTCTCAAGGCAGCCAAGGAGACCTCCCAAAGATGACCTTGGCAGAAAACAATTCTGCACTGAGCTCACATCAGGCAGGCAGACTAATACAGCTGCAGCATGGGGATGAGGACTTTTTCATCCATGTCATGAGTCTCACCCTACGAAATAATTTCATTCTGAGCAACAGACACTCAGAATTTTTCATGTATTTGTTGACAATGGTGACAACAGTGTCAAAGACATTTAAAATGTGGTCTCACAAAGGCACAGCCCATGGGCAAGACTATTCAGAATGAACTGGTGGAACATACAAGAAATAGGAGACATGAACTGCATCAGCAGTCAATAGTTTGAGGAGGAGGGATGTTTGTATATACCAAAAATGTGAAGGAGAAAAGACATTTGTGGTCTGCACGCTCCAAGTACTCACACAATGTTCCATCAGAAGGTTGTGGTCCAAAATGCATGCCACTAAGTTAGACATTGGAGTGAGTTACGGCTGTTACATGCTTAGCCCTGGCATATAAGAAAGATCTGACTGGAGCTCCAGCCCTTCCAAAATGCTGTGAACAGTGCAATAAGACATCTGTCAGCAAGACTGTTTCAGATAGGCAAGGCAGTGCAGCTAGCTTCC
Source organism: Empidonax traillii (assembly GCF_003031625.1). Lineage (NCBI taxonomy): Eukaryota > Metazoa > Chordata > Aves > Passeriformes > Tyrannidae > Empidonax > Empidonax traillii. The sequence continues at coordinate 198,200 of NW_020955426.1, read as the reverse complement.
AGCCTCTCTGCAGTGGCCCTCTAGGGCTGGCAATTTTTTTAAACCAATGGGCCAACAGAAGCGGCTGTGGGCACAATTTTGGAGGGAAAACAGCCTCAGCTAGGGGGATCTTAAACCCTACACCCTTGGAAGACATTCCAGACATTGTGGACTCCCCATCAGCACAAGGGATGGGCCTCCCTCACTATTGAAGTTGCAACACTAGATGGGTAAGAACGCAATTCTTCAAACCAGAAGCAGAACAAGCAATGAAGAACCTGTGTGTCATCTAAAAGGAGACATAATCTGAGTAAAACAATGCTTTTCGTCCCTTACTTCCTTTCTTACCATCCATCACCATCATCCGATCCTGTCTGATGCTCAGTCTCAAAGCCACAGTTTTGCTGCATTTCCAAGAAACATCTGTCACGCTTTCACCTGTGCCTCCCTCATGACTGTAAAATGATCCCCATAAACTTTTAAGAACAGCACTTTTCAGTTCATTTTCAAGATTCCCTCAGTCTTAGCTTATTATCCCTTTGTACTTCCCACTTGTCTTTAACCACCTCTTCTTTTTGTACAGAATGGTGTTTGGGAGAGGGTTGTGTTTCTGCTCTGTGCTTTTATTGCAGGCATCATTGTGTGAATCCTGAGCAGAGCTCCTGGGAGGGGAGTATTTGATGAATCTATAGATATAAATTTGTCATTCTGGACATTATGGAAACAACAAGTTCATCCATATCTGTTGGATACTCAGATGAAAAGAAAGTTGGCACAGAACCAAAGATGCAGATAGTCTTCTTTCAAAAACTGATGGTATTCTTTCTCTTGTCTTCAAAGTACTTTTGCTTGAGATAGAGAGGATCGTCAACAGACTCCACACAATTTTGCTTGGGGCCAACTTACAAAATAAAAAGGTGAAGCATTACAAAGCCGAGCAAGATGGAGTAAAGACAAATCATTCCTGTGGGGAGTAGCTACTCGCAGAATCAAAATTCATTTGGAAGCATCTTAGCATTGAGTTTTCAGGGCCCTTTACTGATAAATGAGACTACCACCAGCAGACTCAGGGCAGGAGTTTTATAAATGTTCACTGCTTATTGAAGCTTTGCTCATGCATCTAAATGACAGAACTAGAACTTGCTTGCCATTTTAGGACATTGCTGCCTGTATTTCAAAAAATACTACTATAGTGACCTTGATCAATCAGTGTGTCACCACTCAGTGCTTTTATCTAATGATAAGTATCACAGAGAAAATGTAGTGGTACTGAATCAGTGACAAAACTACCACTGTCTTGCAGTAACTTTGGATTTTTTTTGCTCACATCTGCAAAAATCCCCAGGAAAAGAATTATTGGCAAACAGAACGGATTATGATTAATTCAGTCTGATCCAATCTTTTGTTTTCCATTGTCAACATGTTGCACTGTTGCTACTTCGCTTGTGTCAATAATAACTAAAAAAACCTATTTTTCCATCTTTCTTATCTAAAAAACATATTAGCACATAAGGGAATACTTGAGTGAGGCATGTACAAAATGTGTTAAATGTATAATAAATGCAGTTGGCAGTTTTGAAAGAAATTTGGCATGTCAAATATTTTTAACTGATTATTTTTTTCCCCTGGCATAATGAGTTAGGTGTTGTACCATTCATCACTTTCCATGATTCACTGAACTTATATAATATCCATTTGCCTAGCACTGCTTATTTGAATACCGGTTCCACCCCTGCAACAAAACCTGCAAACTTCAAAAATATTTATTGCCACACTCATTTTTCATCAAATTCATCTGATGTAAGTAGGACTGTATGAAGACCATGACAGCCTGATAAAAATATTTATTAGAACTAGTGATCACAAAATAATAGTTAAGGGAAGTTGAATTTATGTTTTGCCAAATCTTATAGAAGGGAAAGATACATACTGGATCTTGCTTCAAAATTTTTGATTCTGGACACATTTTCACCAAAAGAGAATATGAAACTTATTTCTTCTGCTTTCTCTGCCAAAAAACAAAACAAAACAAAACAAAAAAACACCACTGAAAGTCTTTTTCAAACCTTTCTTAATTAAAACAGTGTCTTTTTCAGTTGAATCGTAGCATAGCAAAGTGTGTTTCCTTTACATTAATAGTGAAGACACTGAAGAATCTCTGTTACGACAGAGGCTTAGATGATGGACTTGGACATGCTTGTATTAGACATCTGATCCAGCTTTTGTGTCATCTTCAGAACAGGTAACTGCAATTGTGCAATTGCCTCTCACATCTCTCTGGTGTAGGTGTGGTTCAGTGAGCAGAGGATGAGATCCCTGAACAGAAAGCCAATGCTTTCAGCTGCCACTGATTGACTTCTGGTAGTTGATATGGTACATGCAACTGAAACCCTAGACAATCAACTCTGAGCAGGATGTATATTTTCCAAGTTTTGAGCATGTATCTCTGTCCAGCACTGATTCCCAGCCTTCAGGTACCCTAGGCCATTTGAAGTTATCCAGCGCTAAAATTGGAGAAAGAACTGGAAAATCCCCATGCAGAATTTAGACAGTTCTGTGTGTATCAAGAAATTTGCAGGGAACTCTTGTAGGACCTTACACAGCCCAATCACTGCTCCCTGGCACGGAGCTTCTGCACACCACTTTACCAGGATTAATAGGCCTGTAAGAATCCTTGCTCCATAAGCATTTGGTAAGATCTTAAATTACGTCTGTAATAACAAGCCAAAAAGGAACAGGCAGCACTCCTGGCCCCAAGATCAAGGATGAAGCTCACACTGCTTTTGATTAGCCTCCTACAGATCAGTCCTTCAGAGAATTGACTGGAGCAATCTGAGGCAGGGACTAAGCTAATAAATGTGGATAATCAAGGTTCACTTCCTTAATTTGTTTTTGGGCATCTTTTTTTGTACTGATTTAGACACACCCCTAAAAGTTGTTATTTTTCATTTATCAAGGAAACATGGAAAAAGGGCAAGCATCTTACCCAAATTGATAGCAAAGTTATATTCCCACTCATTCAATTAGAATAACCACACCAAAAGGGCATGTGTTTGTTCATATGTAGGACCATATTCAGTAGAATTTTTAAAGAGTTGCAAGAACAAGGCTAGATTTCAAGTGTGAGATTAGCAAAATCTGCCTCCTTGCAGGTCCTGCCAGGGTCATAGCATGCACTATGTGTTGAGACATCCAGAGAGCTGTCAAGACTTGAGCAGTTCCACAGACTCCAGAAAGCAAAAATTTACACAGTACCAGATTTAGGCAGAAGAATAAAAGATCTAAACTATAGATTTGAGTATATGCATCCCCTCTGCAGAGCTGCCCCCCTGCTTTCACATTGCAAGTACTGTAGTCTTGTTCCCACTCTGCCTATTAAGATCCGTAATTATATTAAAGCCTATCATCACTTATTCAGGAAAGCATCTCTTTAGCACATCCAAAGTGACTGATCCCCAAGGTTGGAGTAAAAACGACAGAGAGGAATGTGTGTGTTTCACAGAAGCACTCTTTAAATGAGTGTTCTTTTCTAACTTTTTTCAGTGAGCAAGGTCAGTTCTATTGGTTTTGTTCAGCTGGAACTCTTTAACAGTAGAAAATTAGATTGTGTAATGTATATACTTTGCCACTTGATCTCCAACCTAAGTATGCTACCTAGCTCCACTGATTTTCTTTAATGAGGTGGAAATGTATATAACAGTTTTTAATATGCAGGCTAACATTTTCCTCCATCTATAATTATGCAAATCGTTATATAGTTGTCTCTGCATGACAGAAGTAATAACATCTTATAGAGACCCTGTTAAAACTCACTGAAATCCTCTACACAGATGGATATGATTTTACAGCAAATACAACACAGACTCATTAATTAGTTACAAACCATCACCACCATCTCCTAACAAGCTATGTGACACGGACAAACGTGTGTATTGTGTAATGATATAATTTTGCGTTTGCAGTAGATGACTGAAATAGTCTCAAACATTTAATAAGATCAAAAGTAACAAGAAAAGTAACAAGCTGTTATTATTTTTCAAGATGTGGAGGAATACCATATATTTTTCACATATACTTATGATTTTAAGATAAGCAAGTGCCATATCCATCCTTTAGCATTTTATGGGATGTTTTCTTCCTTCCTTTCCCCACTTTCTTTCATTCATCAGCAGTGGTGGAGTTTGTCAATTCATTCCCGTTTTGCTCCCATCCATAACTTCTCAACTGATGGATATTTATCTGGGACTTAGGCACAGTCTCCTATTCAGACACTGTGTTTGACTGGGGCTACTTACACTTTCCAAAATAAATACTCTACCAGAGGATGCATTCTTGATAGCTCTACTTCTACTTGCATGTTCTGAGGGTCCTTTAAGATAAGCAGAAAGCATCCCAAACTCTCACGCACATGGTAAACTCATTAAAATAAAAAAAAGTCACAAATCTGTTTTAAAAAATCAACTTCATTTAAGCTTAATGGCAATGTTTTAGAAGGAATTTCACTGATATAAACATTTTTATAGACACTGGCATTCAAATCAGTAGCAGTCAGAATTTTTAAATAGGCCCCATGAACCTCATTTAGAGCTCACATGAGATGTGAGTTAGTACCTCACATCTCTTAACTCTTGCTTCATTTTACTCTGCGAGACAACTCATGGTCCTTCACAGACTTTAGAAAAGTCCTAAAGTAAAATCACATGATATAAATATGAAAAAAATAAAAAAAACCTGCAATGGCCCTTTCTTGGCAGTGGAAGAAACAGCATCTTACAAGAAGCAGGGAATCCTTCTGAAGGCAGAAAAACTAGCTATAGGAGAACCTTCCCCTTTTCATATGCCCACAGTAATTATATTTTCCACTTTAGCTTTTTTGGACATGTTGCTCACCTTTTCCCATTAGGGGAGGGTACAATCATAAGTGTTTTTGGAGGAAAGAGCAGCCAGCCTATGATTCAGACCTTCCTGTGGCTCCATGTCTTATCTGTGCACTCTCTCACGTGGGGAAGCCATAAAAAGGAGGTGCAGCTTCTTCTTCACTGGAGTCTTCAATTAGTTTCTGTTATGAGTAGATAAATTCACAGATCCTCTCATCCTATCCTTTGGCCCTTGACACCCTGGCTCCCTTGCTCTTCATAAAGTTCCCAAGCTTTATTCATTAGCATACAACCCTACATATTTTAGAGACCTGCTCCTCTACTTTTCCCCTTTTGTCCTGTCCTGGTTCTGTCCAGAACATGGTTAACTTTTACAGGAGCCAGGAGGGGCATGACTAAGACATGGAGGTTATTCTATACCACCTCATGTCATTGCCAGGAGGGGGCAAAATGAACTCTTCCAGGGAACAAGTGTGGTGGATGGATTGGTTGGGATGGGGGGCATCAGCTGTGGTCTTGTCAGGTTGGGCTTGATAAGCATTTTGCATGTGAATCACTCTCTCTTTTGCACACTTTTGTTGATAATATTGTCACTGTTAATGTTAGTTTTTCTTAGCTCATTGCTGTTTTCCATAAATTGTTCTTATCTCAACCCATGATCCTTGCCTTTTGTGCCTCCAATTGGAGAGGAGAAGGGAGGCATATTGTTTTAGCTTCTACATGGGAGAGTACCATTTCTACACCACGACATTCCCATTTCAAGTTCTCTTTTTCCTGCACACACCTCCTCTAGCCTATCCCTAGTCCAACTGGTGAACTCTAAGGGCCTTTAATTTCGCAGCTACCTTCAAAAGAAGTGTTGTTTAAATGAACATGACATGCCTATCCATGCGACAAACATTCGCACAAGCACAAAAAACCATGAAGCATGTAAATGCCCTCAAAATGCATGCAAATGATTTCTACATTGACTAAATTTTATTCGCACGGTTTTCAGGGCCATTCAGCAAGCTTCAGGCTGTGA
>NW_020955426.1:190625-191521 GCF_003031625.1 Empidonax traillii | reverse complement strand
CTTCAAAAGAAGTGTTGTTTAAATGAACATGACATGCCTATCCATGCGACAAACATTCGCACAAGCACAAAAAACCATGAAGCATGTAAATGCCCTCAAAATGCATGCAAATGATTTCTACATTGACTAAATTTTATTCGCACGGTTTTCAGGGCCATTCAGCAAGCTTCAGGCTGTGAGGAAATCTGCGTGGAGGGACATGCTCGTTGTATGCCCACCAATTCAGGAGAAAACATGGGTAGAGCAAAGAGGTAGGATGCTAATGTGTGGGGACAGGCTGTTTCGGAGGATGAGATGCAAGAAATCACAGGAAAAGGAAAGAATCTGCACAGAGGGCACTTATCTATGTCCTATGAGGAGAGGCTGAGGGAGCTGGGGTTGTTTAGCCTGGAGAAGAGAAGGCTTAGAGGTGACCTCATCACTCTCTTCAAGTACCTGAAGGGAGGTTATAGCCAGGTGGGGGTTGGTCTCTTCTCCCAGGCAACCAACAATAGGACAAGGGGACATGGGCTCAAGCACTGCCAGGGGAGGTTTAGGTTAGATGTTAGGAAGAAATTCTTTACAGAGAGGGTAATCAGGCATTGGAACGACCTACCCAGAGAGGTGGTGGATTCACCATCCCTGGAGGTTTTTAAGCAGAGATTGGATGTGGCCCTTAGTGCCATGCTATAGTAATTGGAGTTGGATCAGGGGTTGGACTTGATGATCTTGGAGGTCTTTTCCAACCCAATCTATTCTATGATTCTATGATCTTGTTCTCCACAGCATATAACAGTGCACAGATATTTAATGAATGAGAGTCCTGAACCTGAGTCGTCCTGTTCTCTAAATTAACCTGGCAACTGAAACCACTTCTCTGATCTACCAAAAAATAAAAATAAATTAAAAATAAATAA
>NW_020955426.1:186656-187223 GCF_003031625.1 Empidonax traillii | reverse complement strand
TTTCAAAAGTCTACAGCTAGTTAGACAAATCCCCCACTGGACGATCCGAACATCCAGGGTCAAATGTAGGGCTTCAAATGGGAGTACAACTCTGGGAACACAATGAATCACTGTCAGAGAGATGAGAGAATGGAGGGGTTGAACAAAGTATATATCTGGGTGTGTGATTCCCAGTAGTCAGTGTGAGGCAGAGCATATAACGATGCAAACAGCATGACTAGGAGAAGTGAATGTGAGCATGAGAGAGTAAGGAAACTCAAATTTGAAGCTGGAATTTGACCTTTGTCTAGAAATTTAGAAGACTGGATAATATTCTTTCTCTGAGAATAAAAAATAAATCACAAGTCAAACAATATCATAATAGAATGCAAAAAAAATGCAATAAGACTACAATGAAAGGCTTTTATCTTAACAAATTCTTGTGGCTTTTGAAGTCTGACTTGCAAATTACTCTTTTTAATTTTTTGAGGCTGGTAATACTGACAGCTCTAATAGCAAACTCTCCATTGAAACAAAGCAAAATGTTATTGCCAGTTGTTGAGAAACAGGAAGGAAAAATAAAACTAA
>NW_020955426.1:175671-185602 GCF_003031625.1 Empidonax traillii | reverse complement strand
ATCAAGGAGAAAAAAGGTCTAAGCACTCTCTGCTTCCGGCCCTCTGTGTTCCGTCATTTAACAGAGAAAGCTGTCCACATCTCACCAGGGGACTCAGCAAATTTGACACAAGATCATGTAAGCTTGTAAGTTTCTATCTTCACTCAGATGAAATATTCCCTTGCATTGATGCTGTAAAAATGGAGAAAGCACACAGATTACCATTTCCAGTCACCACAGCCTTTTTTAGCACACTTCAGGCTTGTATATCTGGTGCCAAATCCATTCTATGAAATAGAATAGGAGGGAAAATTTAGACTGCAGTTTTAAGACATTGCTTTGTCTCTCATCTCCTCTTGCCACTAAAACCTGGTGACAAGGAAAATAATATTCTTCCATTCAGCCCTGCATTCCAACATCTTAAAACTAAGACTGCCTGACTACTCTTTGCCTTGCTCCTGCATGAGAATAATGGCAATTAATTTTGAATACTATGGGTTATCATTAGGTCATCATGTGAATCTAATTTTCAAATTAATATCCAGAAGAACAGCAGCTTCCAAAAAGCTTTCATACTATGAACAAGAAATACATGTTTATGTATCAGACCCTAAATAATAAAAACCACCATCAACCTTAATGTCAATAATTCTTTTTTTTTATTTATCATTTATTATAATTCCTTTCCAGTCAAACAGGCTGGCACCAAAAGTGTCCATTTCTTTATGCTACTGAAGGTTAAAATCACACATGCAACTCACTGCACCTGTCTCTGTTTATCGAAAAGTTAGGCAACCAGTCTCAGATAGCTGCCTAAGTTTCCTCAGCTGAGGATCTGGAAGATTCATCTAATCTGTCTTCAATATTTATGTACCGTTTTATTGAAGAATCTCTACAGCCTTGAGAGGGAACATGAGTGACTATGTAAAATTAGGCTAATCATAAGGGGGCTACTGTTACCTGACATTAATCCTTCTATACTTTAGAAAATTTGTCCAATATCTATCAAATTCTCTCATACTCAATTTCTCCTTTCAAACATAGTGCAACATGGGACATTTCAGCCTCACCAACCACAGAATGTTGAATTAGAAATGTTGTGAGACGATGAGCTGAATTATCCTGTGAATCCATCTGTTCGTGATGCTGGCAAATTCTGAGCTCTTGACCTAAGACCAGAGTCACCGCACTTTGGAAAATCCTGTGTCTTTGACACCTCTCCCTTTTTGGTTCTATGTTTCTCAGCCAAAGGAATGCTTTAAAATTCATCTACTTGTCAATACACAGAGAGACATTAAAAATTACTAAACCTTGCAAAAGTCAGGCTGTGTATTTAAAACTTTCATAACCATGACCAACTGTTGAGGTTCCCTGCATTGCAGCTCAGTATGAACCAGAAGACTCCTTCACCAAATGAACATTTGTGAGAAGTAATAACACATTTGAAGCTTCCATATGATTCCAAGTTATTTAATACAGTTGCCTTTGTAATACTGATGCATTAGGAAAAGCCATTGTTCAGTAGGACTCAGACTCTTACCTTCACCTACAGAGAAAGGTGGCCAGCTGCCAATTTCTGTCTGCTGCCTGTGGAATGATGCAGAAAGACTGGCTGACTCACAATCTTTTTCTTTTACTTAGTCCTTTCTCCTTTATTTAGCTAAATGCTTTCTTTAATTGTTCCTTTCATTTGAAAATAAAGATAAAAAGGAAACTAACAAAAGTTCTCTACATGGCTGACTTTGCAAGAAAGCACTGGGGCACATTTGTGGATTGCTTTAAATAAATTCATATAGTCTGGCTGTGCTTTCAACTCAGCTAGGAATGGATTAATGCTATTTATTCATATGCTGTAGTGTCTCCCTGGAATTCTGAAACATTATTTAAATGTATATTCCTAAGTAGATGAGGTTGGTAAGTTTTCAGCTATAGCTGTGTAATACACATTAATTATGCAATTGCCATCTTGGGTCTGAATTTATATAAGCAATCAATTTACTTAATTCTTTCTGCACCATTATTGACCAATACACCACAGATGTACATTACACACGCATGCAAAATAGTATTATAGATACATTAAAAGCAGATCTTGCAACATTTTCTATTCTGCTTGCACAATATTTTCTTACACTAAAACTTCCTTTAATCAACTTGAACAATTTTGTTTAAAAATTTTCTCTACTGTCTTAGATTCAAATAACCCAGATAATCTGACGAAGAAAAATCAGTTTAAAATAAAAACAGGAAAATTGGGAAGCTTTTTGTAGTCCAAGGAGAGACTTAGTCTTCTAATAAGAGTCGTTAGGACTCGTGACTATGCTATTTTAATCCCAGTTTATATCCAGAATATTGAAATGTCTCTAACTTTCCTTCTCAAGCCATAACCCCTTAAATGTAGACAATTTCAGTGCTATGACAAAAGTACATAAAGACCTCAATAACAGCCAGTGCTTCTCAATGCGTTACAAAATCCAAGTCTCTGCCCTGTGAACTGGCATGGTGGAATTTCTCACTCCTGCTTTGTGCTGCATGAACACACTGGGACATGTCCTCCCACAAATACTACACACAAGTCATGGCCTCTATGTGGCTTTTACTTGAAACAAAAATCTGATGAGCTCACTCCCGAGACCCCCTAACTCTGAGACTCTGGAACACCACAGGATTAAGCTTTGGCCAGAAGCAAGAGGAAGGGATGAGAAAAACTTAACCATTTCAAGACTGTAATACTCAGTAGCAGTCCCATAGATCCATGCCCAGCTGAAGTGGCAGAGTACCTCATCTACCTGAAGTAGCGCTACACACCATTGTTCAGGGAAGTGGGTTAACCCATGAGTCCTCCAGTTAGGTATCTACAAGCATGATAGGTGAGTCGGCTTCTGTTAAATATCTAGTTAATAGACCTATTGCCATAAAGTCAAATGCCTGTGATCAGTATAGTCGAGAGGGTCAGTTATCTGACAGAAGACCATTTCTTACTGATGTGGCTTGGAATGGGAATGGTCTCCACGTCTACAGTCCTGCAATCTACTTCCTCCAATCCTACAGTCTGCTTCCTTCCTACTTTGCTGACATGGGCATATCAACAGGAACCAGCAGAGTTCTGGAAAACCTATTGCAGAAGAGGTGGAAGCACAGCTCATTCTAAAGGGTGCAATGGGTGCATTCTAAAGGGTATGGTGGTAACCAACAGAAGAGTATTTTTACACAGACTGGGATTAAATTTCACGTAAATAAAACATAGTCTACAGATGGGCTGGTTTAGGACTGAAGCCTTGGATGTTTTTGCATCTACAGAAAAACTCTGGTAGAGGGATGCATTCCAGGCTTGACACCAACCCAAGTGTTCCCAGAGGGTCATAGAATCGTAGAACTATAGAATATCTCATGTTGGAAGGGACTCATAAGGGTGGAGTACAACTCTTGCTCCTTACAGGACTACCTAAAGCCTGACACCATATGACTAAGGTGCCATATTGATGGCCCTTGAACTCTGACAGGCTTGGTGCCATGAGTCCTGGCTCTAGCTTTACATTTTGATTAAGTTTCTCTGGCTTTAGATTTTAACCTGGGGATAGGGGTTTAGGCATGGAGGCATTGACTAAGCCTTTTTAAGGATCTATTTAGAGTTCAGTAATGAGTTAAGCTGCCAACACAGATGTAGCCCTGAGAAAAGGGAAGTGAAACAGAGAAAAAGAGAAGGAATATATTGCAAATAAAAATCATGTTTTAGCCATTCCATTATGGCCAAATTTATTCTCTTTTTAAATAAAAGTGGAAAGGGAGTGAACAAGTAAGGATATCTGAAAACTAACAACTTACAGTGTGAATAGAAATACTAGTATAGTTTGCTTCATATTAGGATAACAATCAGGATCTGAATATCTAAGAATCACTAAAGAAATTCTCTGGTAGAGAATATCTTTGCCTCCTCTTAAGGCCATGGCATAATGAGAGCCTTGCTTACAGAGCCACACTTCCTAAAACTAGATTACTTGTAAAATCCACTGCTCCCTCAGGTAAGGAAAATTTTAAAGCTTTTCAAGTGGAAGAATTAGCAAGGCTATTTGGTAGTGTTTCTCCTCCTAGGAGACTTTTCTTCTCAGCTGTTGCTTCGGCTCAGATGAAAGAACAGCCTAGGACAGAACAGATGACGGACTCTGCAGGCAGGGGTAAAAGGATCATTCTCACACCATTCACAAGAACTGGATCCCTCTGCTGCACAGGGAGCTAAAATTAGCCTTCTCTACAGGCCTTCCACTTTTCAAGCATTTCTAACAGCTCACAGACTAGAATCATGCTTCACAGAGCTGTAAGAATCACCCCTACTGAAAATCTACTTGCATTGTTGAAGAAAGAAGTAAAAGGGTGTTAGGATGTTAGCTTTTCCTCTGCTTTTTTCTTTTTCCCACTATCTCCTTGCAGAAGTTCCCTCACAGCAAGATAAAGCTTTGATTTTTCCTTCCCTCCCTGCTTCTTACTGTCCTAACTCAGTCTCTCTCTCTCTCCAAATGAGAGATCAAAAAATCATGAAGATTAGTTGGTTTGTTGGAAGCTGTGATCAAACAATCCCATTTCAGATCTCAGCAAAGATAAACCGAATTCCCTATTCAAAAAGACATTTTCCCAGTCTTAAAAGAACCTTAATCAGAAGTTTTATTAACCCACAATTAATGAACATTATCATAAATATTTTTTACAAAATGGTATGCATGAAAGTTCATCTGTTCTAGTAGCAGAAGCAAAATCAGATTAAAATCTTAATAAAAATATGAAGAAGAGGCATGTCATGATCTTCAACACATTGGAAGATTCCTGTTTTGAAAATCAAGCTCTCTCTTGCTGTCACATTACACTATGTTGTTAATGAGCCCTTTCATTTCTCTGTGCATAGCAATAGATTTAATCTTAGCCGCATATTTTAAATGATTGATGTTGCCCTAATTACATTTTATGATATATTGTACCTCTAATGAGTAGCAAACATGGCATTACCTCACTAGTACCCAACCACAGAAATCAATAACTGACATTTATTCAATGAACTGCAAATTGTGATTCACTAGCTTCTCTGTGTGTTGAGTAAATTCAAAGTGTAATTAATTTTCATGCATATCACAAATAGCAAATGAGTGTATGGGATAACTTTGAAAGTGATTTGCTCCTTCCCTGGCTAATTACAGCACAGCAAAAACTCTCAAGACGTCATTCAAAGGTCTGAGAAAAATCAGGGGCTTGACAGAAGCCATCTCCATAGGTGAAGGGAGCACAGTCATGGGCTACACTTTTGAGAACATATAAAAGCCATTTCCTGAGATGTCTTATTGAAAGAAGATGGTATCATTTGCAAACAATCTTGCCTATATATATTTACTTGTATACAACAGTGAGAAGGTAATTCCTTGTTAGCTTTCCTACCAGGAAAAAAATATCTGACTGTAAGAAATATATAAGTACCTTTTTCAAAAGAAAAACATTGTCAGGTGTCATCCAGAACTTGTAACAAGAGAGATGACTCACTGCTAATCACAGGTGATGGTTTTGCTTGTAAGCAACATTAAAATGTACAAAATGAGCACTTGTTGCACCTTTCAAATCTTCTACCTGTGGCTTCTGATTTCTTTACAGAAAATGTCCACTCAGATCAGAGGAGAGTACCACGGGACTTTGCAGCTCTGTTGACACACTAGTTCAGGAGCAGGGGGAAACAGATCAGCCAAGTGTTAAAGCTGAAGGCTCTGAAATTCATAGGGAAAAATTATGGGACACTTTAAGATCAGTGCAGTCCTTTGCACTAAAACAGAGCTCTTTTTACATGGGCATGTAGTGGTAGGACAAGGGTGAATGGCTTTAAGCTGCAATAGGGTTGGTTTAGATTGGATATTAGGAAGAAATTCTTCACTATGAGGGTGGTAAGGAACTGGAACAGGTTGCCCAGAGAAGCTGTGGATGTCCCATACCTGGAAGTATTTAAGGCCAGGTTGGATGGAGAATCTGGTCTAGTGAAAGTGTTGCTGCCTATGGCAGAGCAGTTGGAACTAGATGGTCTTTAAGATCTTTTCCGACCCAAACCATTCTGTGATTCTGTGATTCTGTGATCTTTTCAAAGATAGTTGTACAGTTCAGGATCTAAACTTTCAGTCCCCAAGAGGCTGTGTCAGCCTCGGTAAACTGAAAATCTGGGACTGATTTCAGGCACTGAGGCCTGCTGGCATGAAAGGGCTGGCATCCACATGGAGTTCCACTCTCTCACTCTACAAAATGGGCAGATCACAGGCAATGTGCCTCTTGGAAATACCCATGGCCCATGTTAATTCCCGAACAGTGCCCAGGAGTTATGTGAGTGGCTGCTACCAGGTCTGGACCAAACCTTTCTCAGTGACTACATTGAAAATACAGATGGTCAAGTGCCAAACCAAGGAAAACACTCTGACACCACTTAATTCACCAGTAAAGATGTAGCCAATATTTTCCTCCTAAAACACAGCACAAATGTCAGCTTTTTTTCCTAAACAACTCCCCTTCATCTCTCAGGCATCCACCTTAAAATTTGAGGTCACCTTTCTGTGGTAGATATGATTTGCTATTACAGCCTTCGCAGGGTTCTGTGTGTGTTACTGATGCTGGATTTACTGAGGCGATTTAACACAGAATAAGAAAGTGCAATAGAATATGCTACATTAGAATACACAAATTTAGTTGTAAATTGCACCAAAACTTTGAGCTTCAGTAATTACTGCCAGTGTTATCCTGGTTTCCCAAAAGATGAATGCAGATGGATGACCCCAGATAAAAAATAACCCGACCAACTCTAACACCATATTCACACCTAAGTTCCAGGTGCTTAGAGAAGGAGTGCTCCTAAAGCACATGCCAAACTTCCCCACATAGTCCGCAAGGACTGGCAGGTACCTTAGAAGACCTGCCTGCCTGATTGATGCGTCCAAAATTAAGCAGGGAAGATCTTTCTCTAAAGCTTTTAAAGCAAAACTGTATCCTTCCATGAGATAAAAACTTAGAACATCTGATTTTTGAGGCAACTAAAGTGAATGTGTGCATTCAGCACCTCAGGCAGAGATTCTGTTCTGCCCTAAAGAGACACTGAATTCACACCTGCTGTGGTTGTCAAGCTTGACTCTTCACTACCTAGTTCTGTGCAAAGCAAGAATAAAGACAGTAAAAATTTCATCTACTCAAAGATTTCTTTCTAAACTCTAAAGGGGAAAAATGTGTTTATCCAAGTTTCATTTTAATCTTTTAATGGTCACTTGCAACAAATAACAAGAATTTGTTGGTTTATTTTTCAATTAATGGAAAAAACAAACCCCACTTATATAATGAATTGACCACTGCTCATTTCTCACACTTGCATCAAGTTCAGTGATTTAGATGAGGCTTCAGCCTCAAGTCTGTATCTGCAAATAAACAAGAATTTTCTTTCTCAGCCCATATACAGCACAGAGGTATTCTTACCTTCAAGAAAAATGCTCTTGGGTCCTCTTGGCATCTTTTAGGAGCAAGTAAATCAAGACAGTGAGAGATCTAATTAATGGAGAGGTAGAGTTATCACTATGATTTTAAAATAATTGGTTGGAGGTTTTTTTAAGCCTTGCCTCCATTACTATCTTCTTTTATACGTGTCTTAAAGACAAGGATGGCTAAGGGTTGGCCAGAATCCAATTTTAGATCTGAGAAATGGCAGAACAACAATCATCTTAGACATGTTTCCAGACTATCATTGGAACTTCAGCCAATATTTAAGGAAGATAGATAAAAGAGCAAAACTACCAAGCCATAACTTGCTGATTTTTTTAGAGAAAAATCCAGTTTGATGACAATTTTTACACACTAATTAAGCCACAGTAAACCCCTGCATGGCCTTCTAAAACCTGGCTGGGCTGTGAAAGAAGAAAATTACAGAACTTTATTTCTAAAGATCCTTGAGCTTCTATAAAATATAAAAATAATATGAATTTATGGAGTTAATTTAACCTACCCTGGGCAAATGCAATCTCTGTCAGTCTTGAATGGTCAATCCGTAGACAAGCCTGCTAATGAGTCTGCTGTTCTGCTGAGGTTAATGAGCCCTTGAGCATCAGCTGAAAGCACAGACACTTAGCAATTTTTGTCTTTTATTCAAACCAGCTGACAGGATTGACAGCAGCTGATTCTCTATTTTTACTGTATTTTGCCAGAGTACCTAGCATGCCAACTCTGAGCCTGCATGTGCTGGTTATGTTGGTTAAGAATGGGTTCCTTCACCTATATGCTGAGCCCAATGATATGGCCTTGATTTGAACCACAAAGTCTTCTTTCAAGTCTTTATTGCTTCTATGTATGGTCCACAAATCTCAGAAATGAACTGTTCCTCAAGAGATATCAGTTCAATTCAACCATCAAAGATCAAACAGGATAGCTAGTATATCAATACAATAGGCTCTAGAAAACCGTGTTCTATTCCTCATTAGCAATACCAAGATAGCCAAAGACGTTCTTACTGGAGCAGTATTCCTTCCCAGCATTCATTGCTCACAGGATATGTTTGATCCTAGAACACAATTCATGGGAAATGCAGGATTTTGAATTGCCTTTGTGCTGCTGGAGGAGTTGTACCTGAAAAACAATTAATTTGTAATGAAACCGGGGGAGGGAGAAGGAGAAAAGTAAAGAAATACTATTTTTCTTCCTTAAAAGATGAAGAAAATGAGGTTCTGAAAGAAGTAACCACATCATCCATTTTCAGCTACTTTAGCATCTAACTTGCATAGTCTTGAATTGTCCCCTGGAGGATCCTACTTCTTGTCATAAGCTGTACATGGAAATTGCCTGCCTTACTTATTACCTTTGGACTCAAAATTGTAGCTAAGGTAAATCACCACAGCAGCCTAAAATAAGTGTTTTATATATATATATATATATATGTATGCTTCAAACAAGCCAAGGGTTCTGTTCCAGAGTGACAGCTTCTTCCCCTGGGATGACTCTAGAGACTCTCAATCCTAGTTATTCATCCCACCCTTCTCTCAACTTTAAATGTCTCACCTGGGACATCACAATTGCAAATGAGGCAGCAACTATATTGTCATACTTCACGGGCTTGTTCAGGTAAATTGGCATCCCTTAATAAGTGAGGCTGGCACCTGTGACAGTAAAGTCTTATTTAATGACAATACTGTGGTAGAATACACATATCAACCAAACCACATTTTCCTGGCCCTGGTCTCTGTTGTACCATACAGGCTGCTAGCACTCACAACCTGTCAAAGAGGGTTCATATACACACACTTGAAAGAAGACTGAAAACACTAAAAAATATATCCCGTGTAACAGCAATCTAATTTTGACTGTGACTTAGAATACTATGTTTAGTAGAGGACATGGATCAAACTTCTGACTCTGGACTAAGATTCAGGTAAGTATATATTTTCCCTGAGAAGCATACTTCAAACTGCCTTGGTGTATGGGGAAGTTTTTATTAGGAGATGACTCTCAGAATTTCTGAACTGTGTATCACCCTGAAGTTAAGAGCCAGCGTTTATCTCAGTGGTTTTAATTCAAGAATCATCTCAGTTTTCAAAAAATCATGTAACAAAAACCACAATGTAACTAAAAGCTAAAAAAGAATATAATTTAGAAGAATATGCAGCCAAAATGTAGCTACCTCCCCTGGAGTGCTTTAAACTATACAAATCGTGTGTAAAGAGCATCCTAACTCATCTGCTAAAATAGCTTACTGGTCCCAGATAATCGATCATTTATATTATACTTTGGATATTTTTTTTAACTTCTTGGGGGTTGTGAAATGCTTGAATTATGTCTTTCTGCTATGAAAAGCAACTCCTTATAAAATGATCCAGGAAATTACCAGGAAGTGTGCATTTACAAATAGAAAATACTTGCTCTATTCCTTCTCCATTTAGCTTGACTGTGGAGATCCCCAAGCCTGTCC